>NC_045450.1:73488719-73508316 GCF_002776525.5 Piliocolobus tephrosceles
TGGTGATGATGGTGATGGTGGTGATGATGGTGATGGTGATGATGAGGGTGATGGTGACGATGGTGAAGGTGGTGGTGATGATGATGCTGATGGTGGTGGTGATGGTGGTCCTGGTGATGATAATGTTGAAGGTGGTGATGGTGATACTGGTGACGAGGAGGAAGATGGCATAATGATGATAGGGATGAGAAAAATAGTGTGAAATGTCTCATTAATAAATTTTGGCTGGGCGTGGTGACTCACACCTGTAATCCCAGCACTTTGGGAGGCTGAGGTAGGCGGATCACCTGAAGTCAGAAGTTTGAGACCAACCTGGCCAACATGGTGAAACCCTGTCTCTACTAAAAATACAAAAATTAGCTGGGCATGGTGGCGGGCACCCGTAATCCCAGCTACTCAGGAGGCTGAGTGGGGAGAATCACTTGAAACCCGGAGCGGCCAGGCTCCTGGCGAGCACTCGTGAATACCAGCTGATCAAATGGATGGAGGCACAGACCCTGGTCTCCAGGTTTCTCCAGGGTGAATGTCCACAGACAGGGATTCTGGCGCCTTGGCCATCATGGCTCTCTCTCCTGAAGGCACTTGAGCAGGCTAAGTCCTCTTAGCATACCACACCCATAAGCCAACATGGCCTGTCTGGTGGAGCCTGGATGGAACAGAGCAGAAAAGGGCCTTCACCTCCCTTACACTAGACTCTATATTTCTACTAATGCAGCCTCATATGGATCAACCCTTGTGACCATGCTTTAATTACAGCATCTTGGGTTAGAAGAGCTAGAAACCCACTCAGAGGCACTTCAGGCAAAAGAGGCAAATGTGTGGGAAGGAATAGGCTACTTCATTAAAATCTAGGGCAGCCTGGAGGGCTGGCAGGCCTCCCAAGACACCAAATTGGAAACTCTTTAAAGCCATCTGGGCTGGCTGCTGTGTCTGGCTGGCTCTGTCTTCACACCACAATGAGAGGCAGCCAATAGGTTATTTCTACTTGAGGCTCCAGTCCCAGGATAGGATCTGATTGGTTCAGCTGTGCACCTCTCACCCAATCAGCTGTGACTGGGAGGCGGGGCTATACAGCACAAATGTGCAGCTGAATGAACTCCATCACTGCAGGTGAACAAGGTAATTTTCCCAGGACCCCCCACAAGGCAGAAGTCATCCCGAACAGCCTAGTCTCCAGGGGTGACACTGAAAATACTGAGCAGTTGCCACGGCTGGATCCTAAGCCACCATAATTGACACGGGCCATTGCACTCAGGAGGGGCCTGGCCCCCACCGGCCCTGGGTGCCTGCTTCCCACCTTCTGGTCGAGAGCAGTGAACACGGGGCCCACCCTTAGCCTCCCAGCTCCCGACACTTCTGCAGCCTGGCCTCTCATCCCACACAGGGCCAGACCCAAGCTACATTCATGCCTGCACTCTTACCAGCCCCCTGTGTACTGTGCTTCCGGGTCCAACTCATTCCAGAGCCTGCTTCTGCCCTCGGCTGGAGCCCCATGGCTGGCCATGATGACAGCAACTGCCACGGCCTCTTGCCTCCTAGGAGGCTCTGGAGCCACCTCTTGAGGTGAGTGGTGACAGGTGCTGCTGCGCTGAAATCAGGCAGCCCGGGGTGGCCAAGCAGGAAGGAAGCTCCCGTCCTGAGGTGGTCTCTGGGGTGCTTTCATGACCATGGGCCTAACCTGGGTCCCTGGCATGGCTCCAGGAGTCCAGCGTAGTACCCTGTGGTTCCGGCTGGTGGGTGGGCAGGTGGCAGGAGAGATGAAATGCTGGAGTCGGCTTGGCCTTTTGAAGGCCTTGGAGAGGACTCTGGCAGCATCCTGTCCATCAGCTTATCTATGGAAGGCAGGGACTGGGCCAAACGGTTGCACCAGCAGCCAGATGTGGAGCAGTTGCTTGTGGTTAGGTGTGGCTAACGCTGCCTCTCTGAGACCAGCTGTTTCTTTATTCTCAATGTGAGACAGAGTGGGGAGCCACCATGTCACTAGGGGAGGTGACAGCTCCCTCCTACCCAATGAAAGGTTATGATGCCAAGGATTTACAAGGTCCCCTTACTGCAGTAGGTCCTAAGGAGAGGCTTTGTCTATAATTTATGCTCCCATTATAGCTTTAATATTTTACACGTTTTCCCTCTTTCATACATAGCCAACTTCTATTTGGCTTGTGTTCCACTATGACTCCCAGATCACTTTCTGCCCTCTTTGAGAAAAGCCAGGATCCCCATCTTGATTAGAACAGAATGGGATATTACAGCTGAAGAGACTCACAAGCAAAGGTTGCCACGCAGCGCTGTGCAAGCTAAGGCATGCCCAAGGGTTCCTGGCCAAGGGGGCAGCGGGAGCTGAGATCCACATGGCTCCACTTGTCAAGCTGTTTTTCACAAAGGTGCCTTATGAGCTAACTGCCCTGCCGGAGGTTGTCTGGTCCCAGGGTCCTTCAAACTCTTGTGTCCAAAACCCACAATGAGAAATACACCTTTTCAAGACATTCTATTTTCAAAAATTTCAAACATCCAGGGAAGTTGAATCTCATTTACCCCTCAGACTCTATCTTAATGTTCTGCACTGTTCTTTTTGTTGTTGTTGTTGAGATGGAGTCTCGCTCTGTCGCCCAGGCTGGAGTGCATTGACGTGATCTCAGTTCACTATAACCTCCACCTCCCGGGTTCAAGCGATTCTTTTGCCTCAGCCTCCTGAGTAGCTGGGACTACAGGCACATACCACCACACCCAGCCAGTTTTTCTTTTTTTTTTTAGACGGAGTCTCGCTCTGTCGCCCAGGCTGGAGTGCGGTGGTGCCATCTCGGCTCACTGCAAGCTCCGCCTCCCGGGTTCACGCCATTCTCCTGCCTCAGCCTCCCGAGTAGCTGGGACTACAAGCGCTCGCCGCCATGCCCGGCTAATTTTTTTTTTTTTGCATTTTTAGTAGAGACGGGGTTTCAACGTGTTAGCCAGGATGGTCTCGATCTCTTGACCTCGTGATCCACCCGTCTCGGCCTCCCAAAGTGCTGGGATTACAGGCTTGAGCCACCGCACCCGGCCAGTTTTTGTATTTTTAATAGAGACGGGGTTTTGCCATGTTGGTCAGGCTGGTTTTGAACTCCTGAGCTCTGATGATCTACCTGCCTCCGCCTCCCAAATTGAACAATATCGGCTCACTGCAACCTCTGCCTCCTGGGTTCCAGCGATTCTCCTGCCTCAGCCTCCCAAGTAGCTAGGATTACAGGCGCCTGCCACCACGCCTGGCTAATTTTTGTATTTTCAGTAGAGACAGGGTTTCACCATGTTGGCCAGGATGGTCTCCATCTCTTGACTTCATGAGCTGCCCGCCTCGGCCTCCCAAAGTGCTGGGATTGCAGGCATGAGTCACCATGCCCGGCCTTTTTTTTTTTTTTTTTTTTTGTTGAGACGGAGTCTCGCTGTCGCCCAAGCTGGAGTGCAGTGGCCGGATCTCAGCTCACTGCAAGCTCCGCCTCCCGGGTTCATGCCATTCTCCTGCCTCAGCCTCCGAAGTAGCTGGGAACTACAGACACCCGCCACTTCGCCCGGCTAGTTTTTTATATTTTTTTAGTAGAGACGGGGTTTCACTGTGTTAGCCAGGATGGTCTTGATCTCCTGACCTCGTGATCCGCCCGTCTTGGCCTCCCAAAGTGCTGGGATTACAGGCTTGAGCCACCGTGCCCGGCTTTTTTTTTTTTTGAGACAGAGCCTCGCTCTGCTGCCCAGGCTGGAGTACAGTGGTGCGATCTCAGCTCACTGCCACCTCTGTCTCCCAGGTTCAAGTGATTCTCCTGCCTCTGCCTCCCAAGTAGCTGGGACTAAAGGTGCCTGCCACCACGCCCAGCTACTTTTTGTAATTTTAGTAGAGACAGGGTTTCACCATGTTGGTCAGGCTGGTCTCGAACTCCTGACCTCAGGTGATCCACCTGCCTTGGCCTGCCAAAGTGCTGGGATTACAGGCGTGAGCCACCGTGTCTGGCCTGCTTGTCACATATCTCTTTCTCTCTCTGTCCATCTTTATTTTTATTTTTTTATTTTATTGTTTGAGATGGAGTCTTGCTCTGTTGCCCAGGCTGGAGTGCAATGGTGTGATCTTGGCTCACTGCAACCTCTGCCTCCCAGGTTCAAGCGATTATCCTGCCTCAGCCTCCCAACTAGCTGGGATTATAGGTCCCCGCCACCACACCAAGCTAATTTTTATATTTTTAGCAGAGATGGGGTTTTACCATGTTGGCCAGGCTGATCTCGAACTCCTGACCTCAGATGATCCACCCACCTTGGCCTCCCAAGGTGTTGGGATTACAGGTGTGAGTCACTGCGCCCAGCCTGTCCATCTTATTTGATGCATTTTAAAGTGTCAGACACCTGTTATTCCTAAACACTTCTGCGTGCATGTCATTGACTATAGAGTTCAGTATTTGCTGATAATTTGGCTTTTTTTTTTTTGAGACGGAGTCTCGCTCTGTCATCCAGTGTAGTAGCCTGATCTTGGCTCATTGCAAGCTCTACCTCCCGGGTTCACCCCATTCTCCTGCTTCAGCCTCTTGAGTAGATGGGACTACAGGTGCCCACCACCACGCCCGGCTCATTTTTTTTTTTTTTTTTTTTTGTATTTTTAGTAGAGACGGGGTTTCACCTTGTTAGCCAGGATGGTCTTGATCTCCTGACCTGGTGATCCGCGACCCCGGCCTCCCAAAGTGCTGGGCTTACAGGCCTGAGCCACTGCGCCCGGCTGATAATTTGGCTTTTAGATAAATTTACATACCATAAAATACACAAATCTTAAGGTACCCTCAGATTTTGATAAATTCATACACTTATGTAACCCAAACCCATCATGATATAGACCATTTCTATCACCCTAGAAAATTCCTTGGTGCTCCCTTCCAAGTCAATTCCTGCCCCAACCTGCAAGCAGTTTTGACCGAAGAAATACATATTTGTTTAATGTGTGGTGTGGTGTGGTGTGGTCAGGTGTGGTGGGTCATGCCTGTAGCCCCAGCTACTTGGGAGGCCACAGCAGGGGGATCCCTTAAGTCCAGGAGTGGAGGCTGCAGTGAGCTATGATCATGCCACTGCACTCCAACCCGGGTGAGCAAAAAAAAAAAAAAAAAAGTTATATTTTGCATGGTGGCCCAGAGCATGCGTACCAAAACAAAATTTTTATTTATTTATTTATTTATTTTGAGACAGAGTCTGGCTCTGTCACCCAGGCTGGAGTGCAGTGGCGCGATCTCGGCTCACTGCAAGCTCTGCCTCACTGGTTCACACCATTCTCCTGCCTTAGCCTCCCAAGTAGCTGGGACTACAGGCGTCTGCCACCACGCCCGGCTAATTTTTTGTATTTTTTAGTAAAGACGGGGTTTCACCGTGTTAGCCAGGGTGGTCCCGATCTCCTGACCTTGTGATCCACCCGCCTCGGCCTCCCAAAGTGCTGGGATTACAGGCGTGAGCCACTGCGCCCGGCCCAAAACAAAACTTTTTAACAAAACATAGCTTTAAAAAATGTGGTTCTCAGTCTTCTATACTTATTTCTTGACCCACTAAAAATTTGCTACCAGCTGCTTACAAAACACAGGTCTAGGTGCTGATCCCCTAAATAAAGATGAAAAACAAATGCCTCACCATGCCCCCTCTTATGAACCTCCTCACTTTTGAGGTGTTTTGTTTTGGAGATGGAGTCTTACCGTTGCCCAAGCTGCTGGGAGGCAGTGGCGGGATCTTGAGTAGCTGAGATTACAGGTGCCCGCCACCAGGCCTGGCTAATTTTTGTATTTATTGTAGAGACAGGGTTTTGCCATGTTGGCCAGGCTGGTCTTTTTTTTTTTTTTTTGAGACAGCGTCTTGCTGTGTCGCCCAGGCTGGGGTGCAGTGGCTGGATCTCAGCTCACTGCAAGCTCCACTTCCCAGGTTCACGCCTTTCTCCTGCCTCAGCCTCCCGAGTAGCTGGGACTACAGGCGCCCGCCACCTCGCCCAGCTAGTTTTTTGTATTTTTTAGTAGAGACAGGGTTTCACCATATTCGCCAGGATGGTCTCGATCTCCTGACCTCGTGATCCACCCGTCTCGGCCTCCCCAAGTGCTGGGATTACAGGGTTGAGCCACCGCACCCGGCCGGCCAGGCTGGTCTTGAACTCCTGAGCTCAAGTGATCCGCCCACCTTGACTTCCCAAAGTGCTGGGATTACAGGCTCAGCCACCGTGCAGGCCACTTTTGAGGTATTTTGCAAGCACCAATTGCATCACCAAACCGGTTTCTATTTCTTTAACTTAAAAAAAAAAAAAAAAAAGGCACAATTCATGCTTTTTACAGAAAACTTGGAAAATAGTAAAACAGAAGCCCTCCTCTCAGCCCTGGCCTCTTCTATCCGTGTCCCCTTCCCTCCCAGGCCCCCAGGCCTCCTCATTACTTTGGGGGGGTACCTCTGGCGCTGCGTCCTGGCCCTGCTCATTGGTGTCTCTGAAAGGAGTGGCTGCGACTCCGGCTTTCCAGATAACCAGCACTCGAGGCCGTTTCCCAGATTGGAGCGCTGTAGGTTTTAAGAACTAAAACTTTAAAATATCAGCCATGTTAAAGGCAGTTTCTTTTCTTTCCTTTTTTTTTTTTTTTTGAGACGGAGTCTCGCTCTTTCCGTCAGACTGGAGTGCAATGGCGCAATCTCGGCTCACTGCAACATTCACCTCCCGGGTTCAAGCGATTCTCCTGCCTCAGCCCCCCAAGTAGGTGGAATTACAGGCGCCCGCCACCAGGCCTGGCTAATTTTTGTATTTTTAGTAGAGAGGGGGTTTCACCATGTTGGCCAGGTTGGTCTTGAACTCCTGACCTCACGTGATCTGCCCACCTCGGCCTTTCAAAGTGCTGGGATTGTTTTGTTTTATTAAAAGCCCAATTAATAAGAGGCCGGAATCAAATAAAGTGGTAGCCTTTACTTGCAAATATGCACGCGCTCTCGGGCGAGGTTCTCCGGTCCGCAAGTGGGGAGGGCCAGGGAAGTCGCGGCTGGAGAAGTCGCGCCGGCACTCGCCGGGGACAGATTTTTATGCCTTGCGACGGGAAAGGGGAGGGCAGTGGGTGGACGGGGGCGTCTTCACGGGCGTGGATGGTAAGTTTCAATTTCTTCAGGTTGACGTCACTTGGCGCATGCTCAGTTGGTTTGTGCTTTCCCGGGCGCGGGTAAATTGGTGGTGAAGAACCTGGAAGCAACAGGGACTATGCCATCTTGTTCATTTTTCCTCCATCTTGGCCCATTCCTTCACCCAAACAGTCCAACCTCTCATTGATTATAAGATTTTAGGGCGCAGTTGTCTCTCTGGCTGCTTCCTGCTGTTAAGGGGCGTAGTTAGGGTCCGAGGTTGGCAGTTGGGTGTAAGGGTGTAGGAGCATTTGATTGAAGGAAACTCGAGTAATTTTCTTGCACCCTGGCTCGGAGGAATTTTATAAAAATGGCAGCAAAACATAAAATAATGCAGAGAATTAGTATGGGGATTAGGAAAGGAAGCAACCATACCAGGGTTCCGGGTACTAAACGGCTGTTAGATTCTTGGAGTTCTTTACTGATTTTCTTTAATTTTTGAATTCTGGTTTCAACTAGGCCTGATTCATTTATGTAGTAGCAACATTCTTCTCCAAGGAAAAGGCATGTTCCTCCCTTTTCAGCAGTAAGAAAATCTAATGCCCGCCTATTTCGTGCCGCTACCTGAGCTACTGAGGTGATCTGACGCTGTAAAGAGGCTAGGCTTTCAGTTGAAGCGTCTATCGCTGCCTGGAGCTGAGTGGAGAGGGTCTGTGTGGATTGAATTGAGTAGGCGAGGTCTCCTGGTCCAAGTCCTGAGGCTACTAGGGAGGATGCTAAGGAAAGCCCGGTAACTAATGGAAGAAAGATAGCCCGTTTTTGGATTTTTTGGCTAGGAATAGTAAGCTGAGAAGTTAGTTCGGACAGTTCTCCTTTACCATATAGGGTTAAACTGGGTACCAAGGACACTGGAACGCAAAGAGACTGGGTGAGGGAGGTATGGTTAAGAGTTTTGGATAAGGTATGGTTACACCAGAAGTAGCCGCCAAGGGGGGCCATCTGGGTTTTATTGGGAGCTTGGGTGTGATGGCACCATGAAGAATTTGGAGTGGAGTAACAGAAGGGAAGGGGTAGACTTTGTGGATTATGATATAAGGGGACCTGAGACAGGGGTGCTGAGTGAAGTGAGCTGGTAGAGTCATTGGTAGTATTGAAAGCGGCCGGTAGGGGGACTGCCAAAAAGGGGGCTTTGCCGAGAGTAGCACAGAGAAAGCATTGGGAAAGATTTTTCAGTCCAGCTGCCTGTGATAGATTAAGTCCTAGACGAATAAGGGCCAACCATGAGAACGGGTCTTTGTTGTTTGGGGGGTTTAACTGTTCCTGTAGTTTTTGTTCACGTTGTTTTATGACTGTGGTTAGATTTTGTAGAGCCTGCACATTTTTAGGGAATTGTATCTGTTGGACATAAGTTCTAATTACCCGGATGGTTGCGGTTGGATATGAGGAACTGACTGTTGAATAAAGTCCGCCTTTTACCCCGCTGGCCCACCGGGAATCCCAAGGATCTTTGATGAGAAGTCTGTATTTTTTAGTATTTTCGTCCTGGGTAAATATGCTTGCTGTCATTTGTGGACCCCAACCTGTCCAACCTAATTGATGTATGTTACAGTAAGGGTAGGGGCACCCAACATTAGCCTCTTGCCAGTAGTTCCGGCAGTTATAGTGGGTCTGGTCATATAGGAAGCACAGGGCCGGGCGGTAGCCTGGAGTGAGGGAACTTAGGGTGAAGTTTAAGTAGAGGGCCTGTTGGCAACCTGCGGGGGGGCAATCTGCAGTACCTTGCATGACTGAATGAACTTGGTTATTTGTGGTCCAAGTCTCAGTTATAGAGAATCTCCACAGAAAGTTAGGAGTAGTAAGAGGAGTTACTGGGATTACAGTTAAACATGATAACATTAATAAAGGTGCAGAAAGTACGCTCATTATGGCTAAAGTCACAGAGAGTATCTTGCCAGGCCAGGTCTTCTAACTGATTAGGTGAGGAGTCGGGGAGAAGAGTGGCTAAGGGTTCTATGAAGAGGAAGTCAGTGATTGTCTTAAAAGAGAAAGGTATGGCAGGTAGGGTGCTAATGGTGTGGGTAGAGTAGGGAGTTCTTGCGGCGTGAGAGGGCGCCCGTATGCCAGTTCAAAAGGACTAAGGCCCGTGGGGCTTCTCAGTGTCGCTTGTAGTCTGGTAAGGGCAAGGGGTAGTAGGGTTACCCACGACTGATGTGCCTCTATGGAGGTTCTGGTTAGTTGTTGCTTGATGAGTCCAGGTAATGTTGAGAGAATCTGCAACCGGGGGCACAAGGGCATCATGAAAACAGTGTTGGAGCCAGGGTGGGGATGAGAGGGTAGGTTAACGGACGCCCTAAGTTTGCTTAAGATGTTTTGTCCTAAAAGGGGGTGGGGCAAGAGGGCATGATGAGGGAAAAGTGGGCAAAAGTGGGGCAAGAGGGCATGATGAGGAAAGAGTGGGCAAAACATGCATAGTCCAGGCAGCAATTTAACATCGGGGTCTGGTGGGGCTAGACGGTTTACCGTTTACCGTAACTACTGAAATAGTGGAGCGTTGGCTAGGTCCTCCTAGGACGGCAAAACAGAGTATAGATGAGAAAAGAAACTGGCTTACCCGCTACCTGTAGCGTTCCCCTGGGCTCGGCGAGGGTGACCGGGGTCTCCGAGTGTGGGCACCGTCAGTCCTCCTCAAGGTGTAGGAGTTGGAAGGAGCCTTCCGACCTTTGAGGAGAGGCACTACGTTGAGGTGCGGTGCCTGTCCTGATGGCGGGGCAATCAGACTTCCAATGCCTCTCCTGCCGGCAAGCTGGGCATGGCGTGGAAGGCGGGCGGGGATTTGGGCACTTATTAGCTCAACGCTCAGTCATAGGAGACGTCTTTCGTCTTTTCTGCCGGCAGAGTGGGCAACGCTGGTTGGAAGGCAGCCACCAAAGCCTGTACCCAAACAGATTGCAGGCGTGAGACACCGCGCCCGGCTCCTTTTCTTCCTTTCCATGTAATAGCTTGATTGAGAAATAATTCGCATATCAAATTCACCCTTTTAAAAAGCGAGCAACGCGGGGCGCGGAGGCCACGCCTGTGATCGCAGCGCTCTGGAAGGCGGCAGTTCCAGGCGGGCGGATCACTGGGCCGGGGAGTTTGAGACCACCCGGGCAACGTAAACTCCGCCTCGATAGAAACAATTTAAAAAAAAGAAATAAGGAGCGTGCGGCCCGCGGGGGCAGCGCCTTTACCAGCCCGAGCCTGCAGCCCCCCAGGTCGCACCGTCCTCGGCTCCCCGGGGCAGCGCCGGGGTTTTGTCAGGCGCGCGCTGCTATTTACCTGGACTGCGCTCCCTCTGACCCTGAAGCCAGCGGCCCCACCGACACGCCCTGAAAAGTGAGAGCCACACGCGGGATCCGGAGACCACGCCAGAGTCCCGCGGGCGACTGCTCCCACCGGCGGGTCCACAGCCGCACATCGGCGCATGCGGGCGGCCAAGCGGTTTCCCGCGCCCACCAGCGCGCATGCGCGCCCCGTCCGTATTTTTTTCCTCTCGGTGCTCCGCCCCGTTGGTTCGTCCGCGCCGGGGGCGGGGCCTGGGCGCCCGCGGGAAATTTGGCGGGAACCGCGCCCGCCCCTTCCTCCCTTCCTTCTTCCTTCCTTGCTTTCGCCGCGCACTCCGCCGCCATGGAGCAGCGCCGCGTCACCGACTTCTTTGCGCGCCGCCGCCCCGGGCGCCGCATCGCGCCGCCCAAGCTGGCCTGCCGCACCCCCAGCCCCGCCAGACCCGCACTCCGCGCCCCGGACTCCGCCACCAGCGGCAGCCGCAAGCGCGCCCGCCCGCCCGCCGCCCCCGGACCCGACCAGGCCAGGCCGCCGGCCCGCCGGAGGCTGCGGCTGTCGGCGGACGCGGTGAGGGACGTGGGGGGACTGAACCCGGGGGGTTGGGGGCGGGGAAACTGAGGCCCGGGAAGCGGGGCTCGGAGAGACTGAGGCCGGGGCTCGGGGGCGGGGAAACTGAGGCCCAGGGGCAGACCTCGGGGAAACTGAGGCCGAGGGACGGGGGTGGGGAAACTGAGGCAGGAGGGGACAGGGCGGGGAGGCAGGGCGGGGCGCGGGGTATTTGAGGCCGGGGGGCAGGGCGCAGGGAACTCTGGGATAGGTCGGGGGACCTTGTGGCTCTCCTGCCACCACTGGGGACTTGGCTGGCTTCTGAGATGAGCAGGAGGCACTGCGGGGCTTGCGCCGGGATCTGATGATGATGATGGGGCTGGAAGGGGGGTCCGCCCTGGAAACTGCCCCGGAAGGCGAGAGCAAGGCTGTGTTCCCAGCCAGCTTTAGCGCAGATCACCGTCTGCGGGAAGCCCTAAGCCCCCGAGCCATGCCCGTCTGTTAACTCAGAGGAGCTTCTGATCTTTCAGGGTCTTCTGCAGAGCCAGGAGCACCAGGTCTTGTCATGGGTTCACCCTTGGGGTCCCTCTCACCAGGTTTCCAGCCCCAGTTCCCCCGAGGCCCCTGACTCCCCCGAGGCCCCAGACATCCCAGCCTGCCCTTCTGTGGGCCAGAAGATAAAGAAATCCACCCCGGCAGCAGGTCAGCCACCCCAGCTGACATCCTGGCAGAACCAGGTGAGGGGCGGGGCCTGGGGCAGATTCCGGAGGGCTGAGTGGTGCTGAGTGGTGCCGGCCTGACTGCCTGACAGCACCATGTTCCCTGATCCCCTTGAAGGACACCATCTCTGAGCTTGCGTCCTGCCTCCAACGGGCCCGGGAGCTGGGGGCAAGAGTCCGAGTGCTGAAGTCCCGTGCCCAGGATGCTGGAGAGTCCTGTACCCCAGAGGCCAATGGCCGCCCTGAGGAGCCATGGTGAGTGCTGGGTAGGTGGCCAGGAGGCCTTGGGAAAGGCCGGCTGGTGGGAGGCATGGCTGGGCGATCCTGGTAGAGGCCCAGGTCTGCTCCTTCCGAGGAGGGAGGTGGTGAAGTCACCAGGGCGTGGAGCCAGACCCCTGAGAAAAAGGTCCTGGGCACTGCTGGCCCTTTGCCCTCAGTCCCTCCTGTTGGGGACAGCTCCTGCCTCCGGGACTCTGGTAGGTTTCAAATGCTCCTGACGCTTTGGTGTGTTGTCTGCCCCTGCCCCTGAGAGCTGGCGAAATGGCTGGGGAGAGGGCAGAGCTTCCCTGGGGGTGCCGTGGGGACACAGCACAGCTGGAGTGTGGAGCTGCGCTTTCCTGTCACCAGTGCTACCCCTAATGGTGCCAGTGCTGGTGGCTGTGCAAGGGCCGCGAAAGCCATCGTGTGTGGCGTGGCAGGCCCCACTGGAGGCTCCCTGGTTGAGGGGCCTGCTGTGGCATTGGAGGGGTGGGGGCCTGCTGCTTCTCACCAGGCTTCTCCCTCCCTGACAGTGGCGAGAAGGCGCCTGCCTACCAGCGCTTCCATGCCCTGGCCCAGCCTGGCCCACCAGGGCTTGTGCTGCCCTACAAGTACCAGGTGCTGGCGGAGATGTTCCGCAGCATGGACACCATCGTGGGCATGCTCCACAACCGCGCTGAGACGCCCACCTTTGCCAAGGTCCAACGGGGCGTGCAGGACATGATGCGCAGGTGAGTGGCCGCGGGTGGGCTGGGGCTGCCCTGGCGTTGGGGGTGGGCCCGGGCCTGCTGCCTCCTGAGCCGGCCCCCTCCTCCTGTAGGCGTTTTGAGGAGCGCAATGTTGGCCAGATCAAAACCGTGTACCCGGCCTCCTACTGCTTCCGCCAGGAGCGCGGCGTCCCCACCTTCAAGGATGGTGTCAAGAGGTCAGATTACCAGCTCACCATCGAGCCACTGCTGGAGCAGGGTAGGTGCTGGGTGCAAGACCTCGGTTTCCCCATCTGTGACCCACACACTTTCTGGGGTGGGTGTGAGGTGCTGGGCGGCCTGGCCGGGACTTAGGCCTGGACTCGTCCCACAGAGGCTGACGGAGCAGCCCCTCAGCTCACGGCCTCGCGCCTCCTGCAGCGACGGCAGATCTTCAGCCAGAAGCTGGTGGAGCACGTCAAGGAGCACCACAAGGTGAGCGGCCCCCGGCCCTGCTGTGCAAAGATGGTGGTGCCAGCACTGCCTCAGCACGTAACCCTGTGCTTGGAGCATCCCTGCCACCCACGGCTTCTCCCAGGATGGAACCGGGTTGGGTTCACCCTGAGCTGAGGGCTGGTGTGCTCAGGGTGCAGTTGCAGGCACGGAGGAGGTCCCCAAGGCATTCAGCGAGTATAGGCCGTGGGAGGCCGTGTGCCCTCCCTCCAAGCTGAGCACTGGGCAGAGACTAAGTGACTTGCCCAAGGTGGCCCAGCTGGGACGTAAGCATAGACAGCCCCACCTCACATGCATCCTGCCCTTGTCTCAGATGTGCCCAGTGTCACCCATCTGCTCCTTCTCCCCAGGCCTTCCTGGCCTCCCTGAGGCCCCCCATGGTGGTGCCGGAGGACCAGCTGACCCGCTGGCACCCACGCTTCAACGTGGATGAAGTGCCCGACATCGAGCCAGCTGCGCTGCCCCAGCCACCCGCCACGGAGAAACTCACCACTGCTCAGGAGGTGCTGGCCCGGGCCCGCAGCCTGATGTCACCCAGGGTGAGGCTGCGAGGCTTGGGCAGCCCCTTTCTCCCGGGTGGGTGGGCCAGCCTGACCCCGGGCATAAGAGGTGGGGCTTTGGCGATGAGCCTGACGCCTCATCTGGCTTCCTCCTGGGCTGGGGGGTCCAGAGAGTAGGTGGTATTTGCCCTCTGTCCCCAGCTGCAACCTCTAAGCCTGTCTCTGCCACTTGCCCCATGTAGGGAGTTGGCCCCGGGCAGGCGATGCCGCACGCTGGGAAACTGCATTGACTAGCACAGACCACCCAGTGTGCTGGGCCAACTTGTGCCTTGAGATACCGGGGACTCCTGGGCAGAGAGCCAGGGGCATGTTGCCTCCTGTGACCTCTCCGCCCCAACTTGTCCCTCCCGCAGATGGAGCAGGCCTTGAGTCAACTGGCCCTGCGTTCTGCTGAGCCCAGCAGCCCCAGGCCAGCACTGCCGGCTACCCCACCAGCCACCCCGCCTGCAGCCTCTCCCAGCGCTCTGAAGGGGGTGTCCCAGGATCTGCTGGAGCGGGTGAGTCGTCCCCAGTGATGGCGGGTGGGGGCCTGGTGATCTGCTGCCCACTAACCAGGTCCCCGCACCTGCTGCAGGTCCGAGCCAAGGAGGCACAGAAGCAGCTGGCACAGATGACACGGTGCCCGGAGCAGGAGCAGCGGCTGCAGCGCCTAGAACGGCTGCCTGAGCTGGCCCGCGTGCTGCGGAGCGTCTTTGTGTCCGAACGCAAGCCTGCGCTCAGCATGGAGGTGGTCTGTGCCAGGATGGTGGGCAGCTGTCGCACTGCCATGAGCCCCGGTACGTGCAGGGCGGGGTGAGGGGACGCACACAGTGGAATTGCCCAGTGCTGCAGCCGCCTCCCCAGGTTTCTGACCAGGGGTGTCTATCACTGATTTGTTCCGTTCAGATGTGCAGTGGGCATTGGCCGCTTGCACTGGTGTGTGCTGGGTGCTTTGCCCTCCTTTGAGCCACCCCTGAGCCTCCACCCAGCCCTTCCACACCTGCAGCCTCTGGAGGCAGCTTCCCTCTCACAGCTCTGGCCCATTTCCCTGACCACCTGCAGTGCTTGGTCAGAAGGGGCCCCACATGCACCCTACACTGCCTCCCAGGCCTCTGGTCACCCCACCCTGAGCACATGGAGGTCCCAGCACTACAGGGCACCCCTGCCTCAGGGTTTTCATGGGCTGGCGGCCCCCATGCTCCATGCCTCCTCACATGGCCTCAACTGTAGGCCTGGCGCTCTCCGCTCACTGTTCATGCCTCCCAGACCTGGGCCTCTGATCAGAACCACCTCTGCCCTAAGGCCCGGGGATGGGGCACTGAGGGTGTCCAGGTGGGCACAGAGGTTGGGTGGTCAGGCTGGTCTCAAGTGCTGCCGGTGTGGGGCTGGGGCCCAGCACCAGCCTCAGTGTCCCCCTCTCCTCCCACAGGGGAGATGGAGAAACACCTGCTGCTCCTCTCTGAGCTCCTGCCAGACTGGCTTCGCCTTCACCACATTCGCACCGACACCTACGTCAA
The DNA here is from genome assembly GCF_002776525.5 of Piliocolobus tephrosceles. Classification (NCBI taxonomy): domain Eukaryota; kingdom Metazoa; phylum Chordata; class Mammalia; order Primates; family Cercopithecidae; genus Piliocolobus; species Piliocolobus tephrosceles. Next base: position 73,503,887 of record NC_045450.1, read on the forward strand.
GCTGGACAAGGCTGCGGACCTGGCCAGCATCACTGCACGCCTGGCCCGCCAGGCCCGCGCTGAAGAGGGGCTGTGAGCCTGGGGGCCACTGGACAGACAGGGGCTTCAGGCTCACTGGCCTGGGGCCACCAGCATTTTCTTTCATGAACATGATGCACTTTGCTCTCCCTTTCCAGAGTGCCCAAGGGCCAGAGGCAGAGGTGGGCTGCAGGCTGCACAGCCCGAGGGTCTCTGGCTGCGGGGTGGTGGCCCCTGCATGGGGCTCACCTGGTGGATTCACATTAAACCAGTTTCTGTGGGCACCTCTGTCCTTGCTGCTGGTGGGGAAGGGAAGCCAGATCCCAGCACCCCCTGGGGGGCCATCAGGGCAGGGGAATGTGGCTGAGGGTGAAGGGGCTTTGGCAACATGGGGTTGGGTAATGTGGCTGGCAGGAGGCCATCCCCTCTAATCCTGGAACTTCTGAATATGGGACCTCCCACGGCAAAGGGTGACTTTTGTCATTAAGAACTTCAAGATTGGAGAGGTGATCCTGAATCATCCAGCTGCGCCCCATGTCATCGCAGGGGCCTTCACGAGAGGGCCAGAGCCAGCCACCTTTGAAGACGTGGCCCTGCCCTGACACAGGCAGCCTGGAGAAGCTGGGCAGGACATCCCTGGAGCCTCCAGAAGCGACTGGCCTGCCCACACACTGACTTCAGTGCTATAATAAAGTTGTGCTTACAGCCACTAGATCTGCGGTAGAACCCTTTCAGTAACATTGGCCGCCTCAGGGTGGGACCTGCATTGACAGACTGTTATCCCTGAGCCCTCACTTGCTTCCCTAGAAGACGGGCCCACACGGCCTCTTTCTGCAGTGCCTGGACGGTTCTGGCTCCTGAGGTGAGAACCAGGCCAGACTCTGCTGGGCACCATGCCAAGCAGCACGTGCCCGTAGTCCAGCTGGTTTGGTGGTGTCCTGGGGCTCCCTGCCCTGGGGAACAGGATGACAGGAGCCGGTTCTTGTGGCAAAGCTGTTTACTGCGTTCTCCCTGTGTGTAAATGGGCCCAGGGTGGCTGAAGCACAGCTTTGCCCCAGGCTTTGGCACTTCCAGCCCCAGGAGAGGTGCTGAACCCAAACAAGGGATGTGTTCCCTGTGGGGAGCTGGTGCCCCTGGTGACTGCAGAGGTCACTGCAGTTGCCCAGGGCTGAAATGTCCCTGGGCTCCAGCTGCAGGTGTTGGATTGGGAGGCCCTGTAGTCACTCATACTGCAGGAGAGAGAAGAAGGGCACAGGAGCCAGCTTCTCCCTGCCCTTAAGCGAGGTCAGCTCCACCAGGCTCACGCACTCCAGGACCTCGGCCTGCAGGCGGCCCAGCAGCTCACAGGCGGCATGCATGGTTCCTGGGGATGGGAGGGTGAGGGCCCCAGTTGGCCTGGGCTATAAAGACTGGGTGCTCCAGGCCAGCCCCTGGGTTGGGGAGGGGAGGGTTTGGGGGGAGAGGAAGGTGTCAGCCTGGCCACCAGGCACCCTCTGGACAACAGTAAGCCGCATCCTACGTCACGCACAGTGAGGTCCTGCCCCACTCCCACCAGGCCCTTGGAGCCACAGCAGTTGGCTGCGGGCAGACCCTCACCACCAGTGGCCAGCAGATCATCCACGACGACCACCCTCTGTCCTGCCTCCAGGGCGTCTTTCTGGATCTCCAGCTCAGCCTGGAGTGGGAAGTGGCGTGTCGTCCTCAGCCTCCCGCAGAAAACAGCTTTGTGTGCAGAGCTTGGCAGCTGCCACCCTAGGCCCTGACTCCAACCCCACCTTGCTGTTTCCTGGCTGTGTGAGCCCAGCCTGTGTCTCACCCTCTCTGAGCTCCCAAGAGCACTGTAACCACAGCAGCTCCACTTGACACGCCTGGGAGGGCCTTTAGAACTGGGGGAGAGTGGCCACGGTGGCCTGGCCCTCCCCTTCCTCTGGCCACCCCAGCCCCCTTACCTTCCCATACTCCAGGGCATAGGAGGCCCACACAGTGGGGCCTGGCAGCTTCCCCCGCTTTCGGATGAGCACACAGCCCAGTCCAAGTTCCTGGGCCAGGGAGGGGCCAAAGAGGAAGCCTCGGGAGTCTAGGCCTGTCAGGGTGAGTGACAGGAGTGACTTGGCAGCATGGGAGTCCCCAGGGGCCAGGGTTGGCCGGTGGCAAGGGGTACATGGTTGGCTCCCAACTGAAAGGCCAGTGACGTGCACCATTTAAGGAATGTTACCTGTCACCTACCAGGAGCTGCTTCCAGGTCAGAGTGCAGACCTGGGTCTGTCTTTTAAGAGGCCACTTTTTAGCTGTGGTCCTGGGGGAGGCACCGCCCCTCTCCCCGAGCTCAGCAGCCCATCTTTAACTGGGCTGGTAGAAACCTGTCAGGCTTCAACTCTCTCTCAAAGGCAGCTCTGCCCCAGGGCTTCTGTCTAAAAAGAGTCTCTCGAGGTGACCTGAGCTGTGGTAGTTGGGGGACGCTCAGGGAAACCCTGCCCCAGCCTGGCAGGAGGTCCGGGAGGGCTTCCTGCAGGAGGTGAGAAGGGGGCTCTGGCAGTGCTGTGGCTCCAGCAAGAGCTGGCGCTTCCCTCAGGGCAGTGTGCAGGGAGTGGGCTGTCACGCCCTAGGAGAGGCAAGACCACCGGGAACACTGTTCTCCCTGGGCCACCTCTCCGGCTCTCCCGGAGGCCTCCAGGCCCCCCTTCCTTGGGTGGGCATTCCACGATCTTCACCAGGGAAGGCCGGGCTCGTGGCAGGCGCTCAATACCAGCTCGCAGAAAGAACAAGAAGCGAGGCAGCTGGGCCCCGTGGATTCAGCTTGGGCAGTCCAGGGAGACCAACTGACCCGGCGACTCGGTCACGCCTGTCCTGGGCGGGGGACCCGGAACCTGCGGGCAGGGCGCCTGCACGGCGCGGCGGCCTGGGGGCCCAACCTCACAACCCTTCGGGAGCGACCCCAAGCACGGTGCCCGTCCCGGCGCCCCCGAAGGACCCCCAAAACCCTCCCCCAAGCAGACGCGCAGAGCCCACGTGCTACCCTCCGCGCGCGCGGAGGCAGAGGCGCCCTGGATGCGGCCACGCGGCACTCGCCTGCGATGTAGTCGATGCGGCCCCCGTGGGTCGCCTTCAGGTGTCGCGCCAGGAGGCCGATGGCGGCGCGGAAGGAGGCGGGGTCCTTCAGGACGGGCGAGATGTCCCTGGAACCAAGGACAGGCCTGGTGACGCCGGGGCCGAAGGAGGGCAGCGGCCCCGGGGGCGAAAAACGAGGGTTCCCGCCCTGCCCGCCCCGCTTGCCGGGCAGTCCCGAGGTCGCGGGCAACGCTCTCCCATCCGCAGGCCCGCAGGTCGGGACGGCACGAGGGCGGCCTGCGCTTGCACCTGAATAACACGCCCGGGGTGGGGAAGTCGGGGAAGCTGCGGATCCGCCGCTCAACCAGCTGCAGCTCGGGATCCGCCATGGCCGCGTGCGAGGAGCCAGCGGCGGCCCGAGCGCGCCTGCGCGGAGACTGGCGGGGCCGCCACGAAGGGCGGGGCATCCCCGGGGGGCGGATGCGTGGGTGAGGGGCGGGGCTTCCGCGGGGAGGAGCGTCCCTCGCCGGAAGCATGTACCGTATTTCATGGACTCCTAGGCGCCATCGATTTTAAGACGCGCTCGCATTCCACGCACCACTGGGCAGAACGTTCGAACCGGACAAAGGTGCGAGTCAAGGCGCCCTTCCTTTTCTCGGGCCGCGCCTCTGACTGCAGCCAGACAGCTGTGGGCCGCGGCCCTGGCGGCTGGAGGAGGGGCGTGAGCTGGTCTCGCCCACGCACCTGGCGCGCTACGGGCCTCGCCCTTTCTCCGCTATTGGCCGAGATCCCCACGCTGCGCGCGGGAGGCTGGCGCGCGGGAGGCTGGCGGAGGGCGTGAGGAAGGAGTCCAAGTAGCAGGAGGGCGGTGCAGGGCCCGGAGGGAGAAGCCCAGGGCAGAGGCGGCGGGCTTGGGCTGGACCGGCCGGGCGCGCTGGCCTCTCGCGGATGGATGGGCCCTGCCGTTGAGGTGGCTCTTCCCCGCCCAGACCTGGGGGAGAGAGGCCGGAAGGCTGGCCAGGCCAGGGGGCGCATCCGCGATGGCAGAGGCCAGGTGACTCCTCAGCCTTGGGGTGGGGAGCTGTGAATCCCCTGGCCGCCCGAGGACTGGTACCCAGGGGGTTGCGTGAGGCACAACTCCCTCCGAACACAATATCCTTTCAAAAAAATTGGCCGGGCGCGGTGGCTCAAGCCTGTAATCCCAGCACTTTGGGAGGCCGAGACGGGTGGATCACGAGGTCAGGAGATCGAGACCATCCTGGCTAACACCGTGAAACCCCGTCTCTACTAAAGAAAATACAAAAAACTAGCCGGGCAAGGTGGCGGGCGCCTGTAGTCCCAGCTACTCGGGAGGCTGAGGCAGG
>NC_045450.1:73508716-73520919 GCF_002776525.5 Piliocolobus tephrosceles
TGTTAGCTAGGATGGCCCTGATCTCCTGACCTCGTGATTCACCCGCCTTGGACTCCCAAAGTGCTGGGATTACAGGCGTGAGCCACCGCGCCCGGCCCATCATTTCCAGCTTTTCCAGTTCAGCTTTGGCCTGGCAGTTACTGCAGAAGGGAAAGCCCACTCAGTGGAAGGCAGCCCCCAGGAGCCTTCGGAGGGTGAAGGCCGGAGGCTGCGTGTGGCTGCTGGGGCCCCCATTCTAGGGCGGGTGGGGGACCCATCCTCTGATGCCGAGGGGCGTGGCAGCGGCTGCCTGGAAGTGTGCCATGGTCAGGGCTGGCAAGGCCTGGGGCCTGGGCTCCAGACCTCTAGGGAAGGTGCAAATGGAGGACCCTGATACCTTCACATCCCCGCACAAGCTGCCACATGAGCCGGCCCCACCGGGCCAAGTGTGTGAGCCGCACTTAAGCCGTCCACATCCAGCCCAGGAGGCCTCGGCCTTCCCCTCCTTGTTCCTGATTCTGTCTCCCAGGTGGCCGGGGGGGGGGGGGGGAGGGGGGGGGGGGTTCAACACAGAATTGGCTCTGTCATCTCCTTCAACCCCGGGCTGCTGGGCTGGTGTGGGAACAGCAGGGAGCCCCGAGTCCTGCCCTTTGACAAGGAATGCAGCGCTGGGCTCTGGAGAAGGTGGGAGGCGGCTGGAGCTGGGCACCTGATCCTTGGCAGCTGCTGAGAAGGTATAAAAGGAAAATAAATCTTGGGACCCCAAAATCACTAAGCCGAGAAAAGTCAAGCTGGGAATTAGGCAAACCTGCCCCGTTTTATTTCTAAATAACATAGCTGCAATGATAAAGACTACATGCCTCCCTCATAATTAGCGCCCGAGGAAATTCCTTGTGGACAAAGGACAGACGGAACTGGAGGTCACCCCCTGGGGCTCCCCTGAGACAAACGCTTATCTGATCGCTCCCCTCCCTTATTAACATAAAAATGCGGATTCACGGGGCCAGACTCGATCGTGTATTCAGTGGAAGGCTGGCCGAACCAACGTGCATCTTACACATACGGATCTTACGTCTCCCTAAGACGCAAAGGCAAACTGTACCCCCACCAACTCCGGCATGTGTTTTCAGGACCTCCTGAGGCTGTCACGGGCGCATCCTTAATAAACTTAAGAAACTTTCCAAATTGACCGAGACCTGTCTCAGATATTTGGGGTTCACAAAGGCGTGAGACAGCAGTGTCCTGAGGTCTGAGGTGCCGTGGGCGAGGAGGAGGGTCCTGAGATCTGAGGCGCCGTGGGCGAGGAGGAGGGCCGAGCACACTCCAGGGTCAGGTCCTGGGCAGGTGGAGTCGTGCAGTCCCCCTGTGTCTGCAGGTGCCGTCTGTCTGGCCTGGGCAGGGTGGGGGGAGCACCGAGGCCAGAGCCAACTGGAGATTCCAGGCCTGACCTGGGTCCACGCAGGTGCTAGTGGGACCAGAGGCACTTCTCGGGAATGGATTCTGGAGGTGTCAGACACTTCCGTAACTTTTCACAGCCCGGGGGTGCCCAGTTCTGGGAAATGAAAATTGAGAAAAACAACATGCAGTTATTCCAAGCTCCTGTGGGCCCAGCAGCAGCACTTTGTTGTTCTGTTTGGAGACAGTCTTGCTCTGTCACCCAGGCTGGAGTTCAGTGGCGCGATCTCAGCTCACTGCAACCTCTGCCTTCCGGGTTCAAGCAATTCTCCTGCTTCAGCCTCCCGAGTAGCTGCTGGGATTACAGGCATGGCTATAATCCATGCCTGGCTAATTTTTGTATTTTTAGTAGAGACGGGGTTTCACCATCTTGACCAGGCTGGTCTTGAACTCCGGACCTCGTGATCCACCTGCCTTGGCCTCCCAAGGTGCTGGGATTACAGGTGTGAGCCCCCACGCCCTGCCATTTATTTGTTTTTAATAGAAACAAGGGTTCCCCATGTTGGCCAGGCTGGTCGCAAACTTCTGACCTCAGGTGATCCGCCTGCCTTGGCCTCCCAAAGTGCTGGGATTACAGGTGTGAGCCACCACCCCTGGTCTTGAGCAGTTTTGATGTGTCCCCTGCCCAGTCCAATCCCCGACTCCCATCTAATTGGCCTCAGTGTGGAGGCCACCTCAGTCCAGGCGGGCAGCTACACAGACGCCTCCCCAGGAATCATGGGAACTCGGGAGACGGTGCCCTCCCGACTCAGCCTCTCAGCTCTGAAGAGGCTGCTGTTGGAGCAGTGAGAACTTGGCGGGGAAGTCCCGGGTCTGGGGGATGCAGCTGCCAAGTGGCTGAGGGCCTCCGTGTGGCCAGCGGTGTTAGAAAGGCCCACCCTGAGCCTCCCAACTCATCACCCTCTCCTGCAGCTTTAGCCTCTCAAGAAGCTTTTCCAGGGAGGAGCTGGTCCCTACTGCGCTGCTGGGCTCAGTTCAGTGTGGCACTGAGCGGAGCCTGCACCCCTCCATCGCCTGGGTGTGTGTGGACCTCACAGTGCAGCCCCACTTAGTGGAAGCCTTACTTGGTGGGAGGGCACTTTTCCAGGCAACAGAAAGGGAGACTTATGCCCCTAAGAGGAGCCTTCTTGGCTGAAATGGGTGCAGTTTGGTTCTGTGTCCCCATCCAGGCCACCTCTGTGCCACGTCAGATGCCGCATGGCCCTGAAGGCACTTTCCCGTCGGGACAGACTTTGAATTCTCGGTGCTGCTCAGAGGACTAAGGATGCTCTCCAGCCCTGGGCGGCAGCAGGCATGCCACATGAGTGTCCCTGCCCCCTTGGCCACCAGAGCAGGGGTGGGTTTGGGTGAGGAAGTTGCTCCCAAACTCCAGGGGCAGCAGAGGCAGCTGCAGGGTGTGTGTGAGTCTGCGTTTCTCAAGGGCTGCTCAGCTGTCCCAGGAGCAGGGGTCCAGGTGGCCAGACTCCCTCTCCTCTGTCAGAGACACCACTGAGCCCCTCGGCTGGGGCTGGCCTGCAGTTGGTAGGGACAGAGGGCAGGGAAGGGGTGAGGAGGGCAAGTGGCCCCCAGGCCTCACACGCGTGCCTGTGCATCTCCTCCATGGCTCTGCTCACGGTGGCGTCTGGGCCCCTCAGACCCCAGTGGCTCAGCTCGCCGGGTCTGAGTTGGCACCACTTTTCCCCCTGCAGAGGGCACAGATGTGGAGGTGGGGGCAGTTCCCCCAGTGCCCAGGAGATGGCAGCGGCAGCCAGGCTGTGCGTCCCCCTCCCCTGCCCTGGGCCCCCTGTCTCCATGGCTGGTGTGGCCTGCACCAGTGGAGCCATTGCAGCCTGGGTCGCAGACCCAGCAGCACGGACTGGGATTGGGTGTGGAAGGCAGAAGCCCAGGGATCCTCCACGGCTGGTGGCCCTGGGCTCCTGGGGCCTGAGACTCAGGGGTCCTGAGACAGGGACCTCCCTGCTCCACTGCTGAGTGCAGAGGCAGGGATGCCAACTGCCCAGGTCCCTTGGAAGGAAGGGCCCTGAATATCTTCCTATGAAACTTGCCAGGCACCCCCGCCAGTCCCCCAACTAACGGAGGTGTCCCTGCCCCGCCCAGTCCTAAATGACCCCTGCAGGGTGGACCCTCCTTGGGCAGGGACGAGGCCATCTGCCCTCCATGGTCCTCATTGCTGGGAGGTGCTGCTGATGTCTGGCGCTCTCCTGTTCCACCTGCCGGCCCACACTGTGGCTCCCTGGCTGTGCAGAGCCACCACCTTCCTTCCCACGGCACGGCGGGTACCCAGCGGCTCCCACGCTACAGCCAGGTCCTTTGGTCCACACAGCAGGAGCCCAGGCTGAAGGCTGCAGCTGCCCCGGGGTCCCGAGCTCCTGCGGTTTCACTCGGCGGATCCAGGGGCTGTGGGCAGCCACGCTCAGCCCACATAAACAGGTAAGTGGTGGCTCAGGGGCCTGGAGGCTGGGTTTGGCCATCTCCACTGTGCTCTGTGAGCTCTGGGCACCCAGGAGTGACACTGCAGACCTGTGTGTGGCCCGTTTCTGCCGACTGGAGTGAAGGCTGCACACGTCCCATCTGAAGGAGCTGTGAAGGCCTTCCCTGCTGAGACCCACATCAGCTGTGCTGGGAAAAAGGCCTTTGCGGCCACTGCACACTCAGGATGGCTGGGCCGCCCACACCCCGCCCTAGGGGACCCCCAAGCAGGGGACAGAAAAGCTGCTCCTAAGAGGCCCTGACTGCGGCCCCCAGGTCTGGACACGGAGACGCATCGTTTGTGCCTTGAACACAGGCTTCAGTGGAACTCTGGAGGCACATCTGTGCTTGCGTTTCTGGCCGATGCTGGTGTGATGAGGCCGTTTCTCCACTGGAGGTGAACATGGCCTGGTCTCGTCAGGCCGCAAGGAGACGCTGCTCTGGGTGACTGAGTGGGATCAGGTCTGACACGAAAGTCCCTGGGGCTGGCCCAGCATGAAGGAGGCACAATGGGAACCTCGCAGGTGGGCCCTGGGGCTGCCGCCACTCACAGTGCAGCACCAGTCCGCCCGGGACCCAGCGGCAGTGCCGTTCCTGCCTCAGTGCCTGCAGAGCCTGGGGATTCGGGTGTCATCACAGGGCCCCCCCAAGGAGAAGCTGCCCGTGTGGGAGTCGAGGACCAGGGGACCCCGGCCCCTCTCATGCTCCCTGCTGTCCCCCAGTGACCACCTGTGGGGCACAGGAGAGGGGTCTTGGAGCTCCCCAGTCTCAGCTCAGCCAGGCAGAGGCCCGAGTGGCCGGCTCTGGACCTGCGGCTGCCCTGGCGCAGTGTTGTTCTGGTCCCCGAGTCGCTCGGCTCCAGCTCCCTGAATCCTGGACGCCACCACGTGTGCTCTGAGGCACGAGGGCCTTACCACTGATGACGGCAGGGAAGAGCCCCTACCCCCGCCCTGTGCTGGCCACGGTTCATCCTGGGGCCCCAGGTGGGTGGCTGCGGCCCCGGCACAGAGATGGCCGCCTGCATACCAGCCACTTACCATGACTGCCCAGTTGCACACGTTGAGCTGGGGCTGCCCGGGGACCAAGGCCTCCTGGTGCTGCTGGACGACCGAGGTAATCCTGCTGAGGGCCTCCTGGTACTCAGCGCTGGCAAAGCTGGGGACAGAGAGCTCTGGTCACATGGCTGTGGCTGCAGGGGTGGGCCTGGGGCTGACAGCGAAGGACAGGGAGGGGCTGGCCTGGAAAGGCTGAGGCTTCCGGGGTCTAATGGGCCGAGAACCACAGTGGGCAGTCACTGTGGACCACGTGCTCAAGCCTGCAGCGCCCCAGGCCTCGCTAGGACAGACAGCAGGCACCTGAGCCATCCTCTCCCCTCAGACTCACGGGCAGCAGAGGAAATGAAGGCTCGGGAGGCCAAGCACTGGCAGAGAGGCTGTGAGCAGAACCGTCCCGTCCCGTCCCCACCAGGGTGACCTGCCTGTGACCAGGACCTGGGACGTATAGGCTGGGACCTGTGTGTGGGTCTCCCCAGTACTCGCCACTATGTAAACATTTACAAATATGACACAAACTTGTTTCATTACAAAAGCAACGTCATCCCATTGCCCAAAAAAAGCGGGAAATGGAGGGGAACGGTGTCTGTGGTTCTAAAATTCCAATGCAAGCACGCGGAGTGTTCGGATTCCTTTCATTTTCACGAAGGTACGATTACACAACTCGACGAGGTGCCGTGAGGGCCGCAGTTGGCGATGCTGTGAATCTAGGGTCCATGGCACTGTCATGCCGGGCTCTGAGAACATCTGCAGAGATGATGCTTTTTCACCATCTTCAATCACTTCTAATATCGCCAACATGCGCGTGAACAGACACCTGCCACCACGTCATCGTGGAGATGCAGGAACCTCCACGAGTGTGAGGCTGAAGCTGGAGCTTGTCACTGCCCAGGCCGGGAGCTGCGTTGCTGCTGGTGGGGACGCGGACTGGAGCAGCCACTCTGGAAGGTGGTGTGGCAGCTCCTCACAAAGCTAGAGATGGGGTTACCAGGTGAGCCAGCTCCCCTCCTGATGGCAGCACCTGTCCAGGCCCAGCACCTCCTGGGAGGTGAGCGCAGACTCACCTAAGCCCAGTCTCTCTGCCCTGGACCCTCACCAGGCTGTGAGAACTGGTTTTTAGCTCCAGAACCTTCCGTAAAAACAAGGTTTCACACAGAAGCTGCATGCAACAGGGGTGGGGATGTGCCCCCCTCCCCACCCCTACCACCCGCCCCAGCCTCTTTCTGCTCCATCCACTCACTCCCTGCTGAGGCCTCAGGCCTGGGGTTGCCTCAGAGGGCGACCTCCAGGAGAGCTGGGGTCCTTCAGGGCTCCCCGCTTGGTGCCCACAGAGATGCCTGTCCTGGTCCCAGCCTGGGCTTCATATCGCACCCCTGAGCACAGCTCCCGCCGCCCCTCCTGCAGGCAGCTTGGCGGCAGGGTCCATTTTTAATCCAGGAGGGCCTCAGGTGCATTTCTGTTTTTGCAGGATTCTGTGGCCAAATACTTGTGGTTGAGAACCGGCGAGAACTGCACCCACACCTCCTGGCCACCCGCACCTCCTGACCACCCGCACCTCCTGACGGCGAGTGTCCCTGAAGGCCCGGCCTGGCTTGTTGCTTTAATCTTGTTTATTTCATTTAGTTTTTAGAGACAGGATCTTGCTCTGTTACCCAGGCTGGAGTGGTGAGAAGACGGCTCACTGCAGCCTTTGACCTTCCAGGCTCAGGCTCAAGCCACCTTCCGGCCTCAGTCTTTGGCCTTCCGGGCTCAAGCTCAAGCCATCTTCCTGCCTCAGTCTCTTGAGCAGCTGGGACCATAGATCACCATGCTTGGCTAATTTCAATTTTTACTACTGCAAGCACCGCCTCCCGGGTTCACGCCATTCTCCTGCCTCAGCCTCCCGAGTAGCTGGGACTACAGGCGCCGCCACCTCGCCCAGCTAATTTTTTGTATTATTTTTAGTAGAGACGGGTTTCACCGTGTTAGCCAGGGTGGTCTCGATCTCCTGACCTCGTGATCCACCCGCCTCGGTCTCCCAAAGTGCTGGGATTACAGGCTTGAGCCACCGCGCCCGGCCTCACTATTATTAACTTTTTTTGAGACAGAGTCTCGCTCTGCTGCCCAGGCTGGAGTGCAGTGGTACAATCTCGGCTCACTGCAAGCTCTCCCTCCTGGGTTCACGCCATTCTAGTGCCTCAGCCTCCCAAGTAGCTGGGACTATAGGCACCTGCCACCGCACCTGGCTTTTTTGTATTTTTAGTAGAGACAGCGTTTCACCATGCTGGTCAGGCTGGTCTCAAGCTCCTGACCTCCTGATCCGCCTGCCTAGCCTCCCAAAGTGCTGGGATTACAGGCATGAGCCACTGTGCCCGGCCTTAATATTTTATTTTCTGTATCAGTGAGGTCTTGCTATGTTGCCCAGGCTGGTCTCAAACTCCTGGGCTCAAGTGATCCTCCTACCTCGGCCTCCCAAAGTGCTGGGATCACAAGTGTGAGTGACCGTGCCTGGCCCCCCTTTTTTTTTTGATACGGAGTCTTGCTCTGTCGCCCAGGGTGGAGTACAATGGTGCGATCCCGGCTCACCGCAACCTCTGCCTCCTGGGTGCAAGCAATTCTTCTGTCTCATCTCAAGTAGCTGGGATTACCGGCACCCGCCACATCCAGCTAATTTTTTGTATTTTTGGTAGAGATGGGATTTCACCATGTTGGCCAGGCTGATCTCAAACTCCTGACCTCAGGTGATCAACCCACCTCAGCCTCCCAAAGTGCTGGGATTACAGCCGTGAGCCACGGCACCTGGCTATCCATCTTATTTAGAGAGGCTCCCAGAAAAGCAACATGTGTGTCTGTGTCTGAGAAGCACCCCAGGGTGAATGAGGCTGTCATGGGTATCTGACCTCAGGGATAGTGGTTCTCAAAGGCATGGCTGACAGCTGCCTCCTTGTAACCCCCTCGGGGAAGCTGTGCCTGCTGCCTGGGTTTGCTTTAAACTAACCTGTGAGGGTGGGGATGGGTGGCTGTGGTGGGGGGTGGGACTGTCTGCTCCGGCCCGGCTGGAGGGGCTCCAGCAAATGCAAGTTGGGGAGCAGCGGCCCCGAGGACCCCCCTGTGGATGCCAATCACACCCAGTGGACGTGAGGGGGCACTGCCATTGAGGCTTTCACCTCAGGTGGCCCCTGGAGCGACCAGCCTGTGGGAGATGTGGCGGGCACCGGTGTGGCCAGCAGCTTGTTCTGTGTAACTGGGGCCTGCCATCTGCTCCCCGTGGTCCCCCTGGGATGGCGCTTCCAACCAGGGGGCTGTTGGCTCCTCAGTGACTTCTGCGGGCACCAGGGCTCCCAGACGGTCCCTCTAGCTCCACAAAGCCCCAGGCTCCAGGCTCCCCATGGTTTGTGGTGATCATCAGTTCCCGGGGGCTTCTGTCTCTGCGAGTGCCCGGCACCCCCACAACAAATGGCCAGGAGATGGGCTTAAAACAGTAAACTGCAGACGCTGGCCCCTCGCTGTCCAGAGGCTGGGCTGAAACTAAGGACCTCAGGGCCGCGCACCCCTGGAGGAACTGGGGCTCCTTCCTGCCTCTTCCAGCTCCAGTGGCCCCAGGTGAGCCCAGGCTGGTGGCGCTCCGTCCAGTCCCCGCCTCATCCCCTGTGCCCTTCACCTGTGTCTGTGTCTCCTCCCTCTGGACTCACAGCACTTGGCCTTGGACCCAGGGCCACCTGCTCCAGGACGACCCCAGCTCCACCCGTGCCTTAATCACAAGGCAAAGGCCCTAGTTCCCTTCAGGCCAAGCTGGGAGGTGTGGGTGGCCCTGTCCACTCCAGGCTCCATGCTGCCTTCCCGCAGTCACCATTCTGGGCTTCTGAGCTGGACGCTCGGTGGAGGAGAGGTGCTGCTGAGGAAGTGCCCAAATGGTCCCTGAGGGCATGGGAGGGGCTCCAGCCCAGGAACCTCAGCGCAGGCTCAGCCCCGTGGCAAGGCGGTTGCCCCGTCCAGAGGGTGCAGGAGCCTCGAGCGACCTTGGCAGTGGTGCTGCCACCCTAGGTCCTGTACTGCTCTCTGCTGCCTCCCACTGGCCCTACGCAAACCCAGGCCCACTGGTAAGCAGAGAACCGCCTGGGCAGAGAGCAACTGCTGTGCTCGAGCCTGGCTCTGCCTCTGCCCAGCCACTCCCCCGACGCTCCCGGATCTGCCCAGGACCAGCCCGACAGGGCAGGAGTGCCGGAAACGCACGTGCCCAGAACCCCAGACCTCAGCAGGAACTGGGGCCTGCTCATCCTGCTGGGGTGAGGTGGAGAAGCCCTCCAGGCAGGTCTAGCCCAGAGAGACAGCTTTGGACAAAAAAAAAAAAGGAAGCCAGAGAGGGGTCTCCAGCCAAGCGTTGGGGCCTCTGTGTCGCCCCTAAGGAGCTGCCAGAGGGCACGTGGGTTTGGCACTAGCGACCATGACCCTCGAGACTCCCAAGGGTAAGGGGAGGGCTTCCCCGAAAGCTGGCAGGCAATGGCACAGGCTCCGGCATCCTCGGTGGGGTGAGGACAAGGCCCAGAGAGCAGAGGGTGGAGCTGGGGCTGGCGGCTTTCTGCCGTTCCTCCTGCTGGCCCCAGGGCCTGGACACCTCCCCTCTGGCCTCAGCCATCCCCAAAGGCAGTTCAGAGTCGGTGACGGGGACACATCACTGGGGGCCGGGTGGACGGTGGCACAGAAGTGGGGAGACCACCAGGGTGGGCAGGAGCAGCACCCTGAGAGGAGGGCAGGCCACCAAGCACGTGTGGGCACGAACAGCAAGAGGAGACACAGGCACGGGGAGGCCGCGGGCAGGGCGCAGAGGGGCTCCGTCCCTGTGGAGCCTGCATTTGGGGGAGTCCGGCTGGCACTGCCCCAGCAGTCAGGAGGCCCTGAACTGACTTACCTCAGGGGGAACCTCTCCCCCGGGTCCCGTCCCAGGTGGAAGATCAGGGGCAGCTTCGTGTGGTCTTCCAGGTTGTGAGTCGTGACCCCTGAAACGTTCTGCCCAGGGCAGAAATCAATGCCCTGCAATGAGAACAGGAGGAAAGGTGTGTCCTGGAGCCCCGGACCCACGGTTGTGAGGGGCCTCGTCTGCCTGTGTCCCAGAGCCCCTAACTGGGGGCTGTGGGGGGCCTTGTCTGCCTGTGCCTAGCAGTGTCCCTGGTACTCAGCATGGTGCAGGGCACTGGCTGAACACTGAAGGACTCCTGGGCCTGTAAACATCCTGTGGAGGAGGAGAAGCCACCTGCTCTGGACCCTCGAGATGCGCAGCTGGCATGCCTCACGTACCCCGTTTTCACGTATCCCTCTTCTTTGTGGGGCAGGTGAGTGTCTTTAAAACACCTTAGCCAGCCTCACATCTGGACAGCCACTAATTTCATGGAGGAATGCCCCTTTTAACACCCCACTCTCTGCTGGGGATGGGAAGGGAGGGGTGGGGATGGGAGGGAGGGCCTGCCCTGGGAGAAGGGAGAGCCACAATGCTCAGAATCCCTATAGAAACCCTGACACAGGGAAGAGCAGGACCAACACCTGAAAGGCAAGAGAAAACACAGAAAACAGAAACAGACCCAGGGAGTTGACGCAGATTCACACGCTTAAGAAGGGTGAGGATTTCACAGTAACCACCATTCTCTCTCTGCTGCCCCCGGGCTCCCTGATTCGGGAAGGGGAGGTATGCCTCTAATATTCCCAGAGGGGGTGCTGCAGGCCAAGGGGTTCATCCGAGGACTGTGCCAGGGGCTCCCAGCAGCCGGGAGACTGGGCCACTGTGTGCAGGGATCCCTCAAGCCTTGAGCCAGGGTGGGCTGGAGCAGGTGCAGCCGAGCTGCTTGCCTCTGGCACCAGTGACTGAGCAGCTCCTGTGGGCATCAGCCGTCTGACAAGCAAACTGTCTCCTAGCATGTGGCGTGTGTCTGGGAGGGACAGCTGGTCAGGGGAGCAGACCATGTTCTGCTTTTCAGTGGAGCAGGGAGGTTAGAAGTCCATGCAATTCCACTGATGTGCCCTGGGCTGCAGATTCCCGAGTCCACGGCTGGAAACCGAGGGCCGCGCTCGGCGTGGCTCAGGGCAGCAGTGGACGCGAAAGTGGCACCACAGTGGGCAGTGTTGTGGCCTCCCGGACAGACAGCATGTGTGGATGGACAGCGGGAGGAACGGCCGCACTCCGCAGAAAGATGCTGGCAGGTAATGGGGAAGCATCTCAGTCAACACACATGACATGACTTACAGCCGGGACACAAGTCAAATAAGCTGTTTAATCAAGACCCGGCTGATGCGTGCAGATTCCTCTCTCACGGCTGTGTTCCGAGGGAGACCTCACCCTGGGGACACCACAGCAGAGCCAGCCATCGCCCCGCACCGCTTCCTCCTCACTGAGCCAGCACCGAGTGCCAGGCACTGGGCATGTGGGGTGCAGGCAGGGGCCTGGGAGTCAGGACTGACTTTTAAAAAGAGAGGTAGGAGGGGAAGGGATGATCCCGTAGACAGACGCTCGGGGATTTGGTCAGGAAAGGCTGAGGGTCTCGTGGATCGGCCTGACCTCTCCTGCTTCCCACTCTGTGGCCGCAGCAGCCGCTGCAGTGGGGGATGTGCATGGCCCTGGTGCTCCTCTGGGTGACCGCTGCATCCTCTGCACACCTGGTACTTGCCAGGCACCAGTTCTCTCAACGAACACAGCATGGAGGACCCACCGGGACGTGACAGTGTACGGCGAGCACGGCAGCCAGGGCTGCCCACCGCACACGGCTCAAGGGCCTGCGGCGAGGAAGGCATTCAGGTTTGGGAACCCAGGGCAGGGCCTGTGCTCTACTGGCAGAGAAGCCAGGCACCAGGCAGGAGCAACTGGTCCGATGGCTGGGGTGGTCTCCATGGATCTGACAGCAGCAAGCAACTAACTCTGAACTATTCGACCCAAATGACGGAAGGGCGAGGACCCTGGGGCCCCCAAGGGCTTCCTGCTGGGCACATCTCTCCCTTGGGAGCAAATCCACAGACAGCCCTTGGCCAGCTCTGGGGACGCCAGGTCCCACTGCACAGTATCACCAGGAGGTGACCACACTGTTGTGCACAGCTGGTAGGTGCTCCCAGACAGAGCTGCAGCCTCAGCCCGGCAACAGTGCTAAGGCCCAGCACAGCTCTGCCCAGGAAGGCAGGGACATCGGGCACGGAGCTGTTCTATGATGGAGGTGTCTCCACGAGGCCCCAGGGAGAACTGGAGAGCCCCCCCCCCCCCCCCCCCCCCCCCCCCCCCCCCCCCCCCCC
>NC_045450.1:73521019-73530219 GCF_002776525.5 Piliocolobus tephrosceles
CCCCCCCACCACCAAGGGTGTTGTGTCCGTCACGGGCTCCCATCTGACCCACTCAGCCATGTGTGACAGGAACCAGAGGGTCTCCGTCGTCTGCAAGGCTGGCCAGCCGCCAGAGACCAAGGCCCAGTCAGTGCCCTCCAAGAGGACCCCAGGCCCACAGGACAGGCGAGTCCACGGGGCTCCGGCCATGGGCCAGCCTGCCGAGCCACACCTTGTGGGGCTGTGGAGCAGGACGGGAACAACAGGATCACAGGCTCGATACCCACGCAGGACGCAGATTCTCCCCGGCAGTGGCCACAACAGACAAAAACGTCACAGGGGCCCACTGTCATCTGCTCTTAGGGTGGAAAACAAATTCTGATTTTTCTTTTTATACTCAAATTATGTGTCTAGGCCAGGTGCAGTGCCTTACGCCTGTAATCCCAGCACTTTGGGAGGCTGAGGCAGGCGGATCACCTGAGGCCAAGTATTTGAGACCAGCCTGGCCAACATGGTGAAACCCCATCTCTACTAAAAATACAAAAATCAGCCGGAGATGGTGGCAGGTACCTGTAATCCCAGCTACTTGGGAGACTGAGGCAGGGGAATTGCTTGAACCCTGGAAGTGGAGGTTGCAATGGGCCAAGATCACAACACTCCACTCTAGCCTGGGCAACAGAGCCAGACTCTGTCTTAAAAAAAATTGTGTTTGATTGGATATACTTAAAAACCCATAAAAATCCAAAGAAAAAAACCCCAGGTTCCCTTCTTGGAACATTCAGCTGTGGCCCCCTTGGGCCCCATTTGCAGACCAGCAGCTTCAGCCACACCAGGCCCCTCCCCCGGCCCTCCCTACCCCACAACGCTCACAGTCCACTGTCCTCATTTTCTGCATCTCAGGCTGCGATTTTTACGAGTAAGTACATCTGTCCCAGAACAGGTGAGTTCACTACCGACGACCCCGCTCTGCCTACGGCCATGAGGCCAAGCCCCGGGCCCTCAGGACCGCGGCGTCTGCCATGTCGCCAAGCCCCGGGCCCTCAGGACCGCGGCGCCTGGGGTCGGGGCAGCCCCTGGTACTCTCCGGGGTGCAGAGCGACCCCCGGTACTCTCCGGGAGCGGAGCGACGTGGTTAACAGCCTCCCTGCCTGCTGGTGCTGGGGCTTCTCCTGATGTTTTCTGAGCACAAACATGTTCCAGCAAGGACTGCATGCGAGCGAGACCCCGGCTGCATCAGCGGCGAGTCTGCCTGCAAAACCTTCCAGACTTTTACAGGCGCCGACAGGAGCCTGGGAGGCTCCGCCCGGGGGCTCTGGGTGCCCTTCTAGGTGCAGCCCGTCCTCTCCGGACACCAACTTGGGCGAAAGCGGGGCTCACCGACCTTGTCCCAAGAAGGCCAATGACAGGGACCCCACAGAGGGCCCTGGAGAGGGTGATGGGGTGCGTGTGTGTCAGTCGCGGACCAGCCCTCCTTCCAGAGGGTTCCACGCACTGCCCGCCTCCAGGTAGCCAGGAAGTACCCGTGGTGCTCACTAGAGCAGCCCTGAGGAACCCTGGGAGTCTGAAGAAGGGCAGATCTCGGAGAGGCCGGGGGACCGATGCCCAGGACAGCCCTCGCAGGCGGCAGTGTTGGGTAAAACCCGAAAAAAGAGTGGGTGCAGGGCCTGCGCAGGGTGAGGAGAGGTCGAAAACACTCCTGGACCCTGGTGCTCTCCAGACGCTGCCCCGCGAGCAGCTTCACTCCTCACGTCTAGTCTTTAGATTTTCCATTAAACTAAATGGTTTTCTTCCCAATTAAGGCAGATTAGCAGGGGGTTCATATCTCAAGACTTTGATGCTGGGAGTGAGTGGGGCTGAGACCGACCCCTCAGGAGGGCGTGGGGGATGCTGGAGTGTGGGGATTAGCAGGGGCCAGAGAAGGCCCTGGGGAGGGAGCAGGAGGCTCGAGGCGAGGGCTCGTGGGAGAAAGTCTGGCACTGACAATACTGCGGTAGCCTGGGGTGGCAGGAGCCCCAGGCCCTGTGCGTGTGGCGTTTCACCCAGCCATGCTGGGGGCTGCTGTGGTGACGCCGAGGCTATGGCCCCCATGTAGCACCCGGGCCAAGCAGGCCACACCCCTGTCGCCTCCAGCCTGGGGTGTGGGCGAGGCTCAGGTGCCCTGGCAGGATGGAGAGGCCCATGGGGGCCACCTGACCAGGGTCTGGGCCAGGCTTGCAGCTGTGCCGCGGGGCTGCTGTGTCATCGTGCGGGGCAGGAAAAGGTCCCTCCCTCACCTCCAGCCTGTCAGCTGCCACACCCTGGGCCACGCAGAGGCGGCTGTGGAGAGGGTGGGGCTCCTGCCTGTCTCACCCTCCTGTGCCTCCCCAAGGATGGCGCTCAGGGGCCACATCTGGATAGAGATGGGGCAGCTCCGCCCGCGCCCATGTCCCGAGCCCCGTACCTGTCTGAAGTTCTCCCAGGAGTTGGTCCAGGTCCAGAAGTGAGCCTTGTGCTGCCCGAGGGTGGTCGCCATCAGCGTGTCCCCGCGGTAATAGAAGACGGGCCTGTCGGACGGGAGGGGAGAACCATGTAACGATGGGAAGGACACGCTGGGTCCACCTGGGGGCTCCGGGCTGCGTCCGCTGTCAGTGGCTCATGCCTCCGCGTGAGGTCTTGGTTGATACTTTACAAAGATGATCGAAAAGTGAAAAGGCCTGTAAGGTGGTCAGGGCTGGGGTGCCTGGGCGTCCCCTCATTGCTGGTCCTTGGTGAGGCCAGGCCAGGCCCTGGGGAGGGTGGGCAGGCCAGAGGAAAGCGGGTGGCACGGGGTCTCTGGACCACGCTGGGCCTGCGAGGCAGGAACGGGGAGTGGGGGATGCAGCCGGGCACCGTCTCTCCCCACAGTGACCAAACACTTGTGCCAGGTCCCGAGAGGGGACAAGTGAGCACAACCCCCTCTATCCTGCCCCGGAAAGCCGGAGGAGGCAGCTGCCTTGGGCCATCCCCACCTTCTGTTTCCCCTCAAGCCTTTGGAATAATCCTCATCCCTTCAGGGCCGCCCAGGAAACGTGGTTTGAGTGAAATGGTGGCTGCTCTCAGGGGTAGGAAATGGACTTTGGACACCAAGGATTTAGACAGAAGTGAAGAGCTGGCCGAGCCGAGCCGTGGACTTGGCAGAGCAGCGACTCAGGTGGAAGGAAACTACAGGAAGCCATGAGGCACTGAAAACCAGGCGGGGCAGGGAAGAGGGGCGGCGTGGGCCTGGGTACAGGCAGGGATGAGGCCCCTCTCCCGGCCTCGCCCTCCCTCCTAAGGCTTTCCTGAGAGCCAGGGCCTCGCTGTGCTTGGACCTTCCCAGGGTGGCTCCCGCCCCACAGGCAGGTCCCCAGGTCCTCTCGTCACAGGCCCCCCGCCTCCTTCAGCACTGGGCACCCCACGCCTGTGTCTGGAATGAGGGGGCAGCTGGGCCTGGGGGTCACACCTGATCAGCAGCTCTGGGCTTCACCACGTGGATCCGGGGGAAGGGGCCAGGGCAGTTCTAGCACCAACCTGTCCATCAGCCGGCGCTGCAGGAGGGCGGGGAGGAGATTGAGGCCATCAACGGCCCTGTCTCTGGGTGGTGTCAGGCCCGCAAGCGCCAGGCTGGTGGTGAAGAGGTCCATGATGCTGCCCAGCTGGTGGCTCACCTGAAACACACGGCAGCAACGCGCTCAGGGCACTCTGCCCCGCCCCGACGGGGCTGGGGCCAATCCCCGGGGGGACGTGAGCCCTGCTGCCCAGCTGGGTCTACAGATACGCACACACGCGCACATGCCCACGGCAGGGACTGAGCGGAGCCACAGGCCTGTGAGTGGCAGAAGGGCCTCAAACCAGGCCTCAAAGACCCCAGAGCCAGGCCACGTCGTCACTCCCTGGCAGCCTCCTCTGCCCCTGTGGATCAGATGAAAGGAGAATCACAGCTCTGCCACGGAGATGCCAGGAGGTCCCCCCTCTCCAGGCCCACCTGTCTGGAGAAGACCGCCTCGCTCTAACACTGAAAGCCCTAACGCCACCGTGAGCCCTGCCCCTTAAGTCAGAGAAGCAGGTGGAGGAAAACCAGGCGTGGAGGGGCAGCTGAGGCTGGACAGGAGCACTTCTGAGTGGCTGTGGCGGGGACGGCTCCTGACACACCCAGGGAGCTCCAGGACAGGCAGGAGGCTCTTTCCTGCCGTGCCCCGACCTCCAGAGGGCATGGGCACTGGTAACCAGCCATGACCACAGCGTGCCATCTGGCTCCCCTCACTGGCCCTGTCTGCTTAACTCGGGGGCTCCAGGCTTGGGTCACTCGGCAGGGAGACTGGGGAGGGGGTGGAGACACATCCCTGCCTGGCAAGCACAGCCTCTGGGGCAGCGGGACAGGGACCACCACCCGCTGCCAAGCCCTGGAGCTCCCACCCAGTGTGGACAACCCTCCCCGTGGTCTGGGGCACCCTCGCCGCCTGCAGCCAGCTCCTCACTAGGGCAGACGGAGATCGCCAGCTTCTTCAACAGTAGGGTCCTGGCCTCACAGGGACACTCACTCCGCGCCGCAGCTGCTCACGGGATCTGGGGTCTGCAGCGCCCAGTGTGGGGCAGGGACGGCAAAGGTCAGCGTTTGCCGGGAAGGTTCAGGGAGCTTTGCAGAGGCTGAGAAGCTTCCCCAGGTCTGGTCAGCAGTGTCTGTGCGACTGCTTCCCACCCTTCTCCTGTCTTTTAAAAGACAGAATAATAAAAGAAATCCAGACACCTTTGTCATCCGAAAAATAAACCGCGGAGCCGGGTCCGTGCCCGTGGCGCCGGCGGGGCAGGCGGGAGTTGTGTCTGCCGGTCGCCGCATCAGCATGGGCAGGGGCCTTGTGAGGCCTTTTGGAAGCTCTCTCCAGGCAGCGAGGCCTTCCAGAAATGTCCGGAAACGCAGCAGGCAGCTGCAGACATGGGAGAAGTCGCTAAAGCCACTATCAGCGCTTTCGAGACCTCACTTGGAATCCAGGGCTGCAGTGACTAAAGCCGCCCCTGCCCGGAGGGGAACCGTGGGGACATACGTCAGGTGCTTTGACTAAAACCCTGTCGTAGTGTTGCGGCACACGGGCCTGATGCCATCGAATTCAATTTCAGTTTGTGGCCCGTGGGAAACAGTAACGTGGTGGCTCCGGGGAGAGGTTTCTCTTCCTCAGGGAGCAAGGCAGACAGGAAGGTTCCAAAACGCTGAAGTTTGCATTTTTCTCAGCTGGAACCTTTCCATGGGCAGGTGGGTGGGAAGGTCTGTGAGGTAAAGACATCCCTGAACCCACTGTGCACGGAGCCGGGCGGGGCTGGGGAAGCTCCCCTCACCTTTCCCAGATTGCTGCTGAGCACAGCCACGGGTGACTCCCAGCCTGGGCAGCAGAGCCCCAGCCCTGTCCTGGCCTGGTGGGCACCCGCTGCAGTGGGAAACCTCACGTCTCCCAGGCCTACGCAGGTCCCGAGTCTCACGCCGGCGTCTCCCAGGCCTACCCGGGTCCTGAGTCTCACACCAGCGTCTCCCAGGCCTACGCAAGTCCTGAGTCTCACGCCAACGTCACAGCGTTCACTGAATGGCCACCGGCCACTCCCTGCAGGTGCCCCCACACACGAGGCCAAACGGCCCATCCCTACCCTCAGGGGAACGGCGCTCAGGGGAGTGGGGGCGGCGCAGCCGCAGCCTGTCCTAGGGGCACCCCACACCTTGCAGGAGGCCGTGCTCACCACCCATCCTTCTCCTGCACAACAAGGCGGTCACTCTCAGGGTCACTCTGCTCTTCACACGGAGCCGCAGCTGCCTGTTCAGGGAGTCATGGGGGGCCTTCCACCTTCAGGGTCCTGGGAACTTGGGGTGGCCCAGGAGTCCCATGTCAGACAAAGGCTGCCCTGGGCAGAGGGTCTGAGGAGGGAGGCTCACACACCTGTAGAGAACAGGTGCTCTTGGCAGGTGCCACCCCCAGTCCCACTGGCTGCTGGGGACACAGGGGACTGCCCAGGCATGGTGGGTAGTAGTGCAGGCTCCACAGCCAGGCACCTGCTCCCAATTCTGCCCCCTTATAACTGGGCGGCCCTGACAAATGACTTCCTCTCTGGCCTCAGTTTCCTCATGTGTAGAATGAGTGGGGAAGAGGAGGACCTGGCAGAACAGCAGCCAATCCCTGGGCCTGCAGACGCGTGACCAGGCCAGGCAGTTAAGGCGGCAGACACACGCAGGCTGCTCATCAGCGGGGCTGGAAACAGGAAGGGCAGCCTGGGCGAGCAGGGGGTGGGGTAGGACACAGCCATAGGGTCCTCAAAAGTGGAACAGGGACCGGGTGCAGTGGCTCACACCTGTAATCCCAGCAGTTTGGGAGGCCGAGGCGGGTAGATCACGAGGTCAGGAGATTGAGACCATCCTGGCCAACAAAGTGAAACCCCGTCTCTACTAAAAACACAAAAATCAGCTGGGCATGGTGGCGGGCGCCTGTAGTCCCAGCTACTTGGGAGGCTGAGGCAGAATGGCTTGAATCTGGGAGGTGGAAGTTGCAGTAAGCCGAGATTGCACTACTGCACTCCAGCCTGGGCAACAAAGTGAGACTCCATCTCAAAAAAAAAAAAAAAAAAAAAAGTGGAACAGGAAGACCAGGACAGATGCCTGCGTGCTGCTGGCTTTGATGGTGGAAGGGCCAGGAGCTCAGGAATGGGGCGGCTGCTAGGATTTGGAAAAGGCAGGGAACAGAATCTCTCCTGGAGCCTCCAGAAGGAGCTGGCCCCGGCACGTCTTCACTCAGTCCTGAGAGCCTCATGCGGACTCTGGCTGCCATCATGTGTGATGTTCCAGCTGCCTCTGGAGGCTGTCGGGAGGGCAAAAGACTAAGAAACAGCGAAGAAACGCCCCCGTTTACAAACACCAGACTTGGCCCCGTGTTGATGGCGTGTCTGGCTCAAGTGCTCCAGTTAGACAAGACCGCACCGTGTGATTCTCAGCTGAGGGGCAGATTCCCGGGCCGGGGGAGATGGAGTGATGCATGAAGGTGGTCAGGCTGAGATAGCAGGACGCACCCTCGCCCGGCTAGAGCCCAGGCCACCACCGAGGTCTGCACCCCACGCGGGAGACAGACACCAACAGTCCCGTGTCGGGCTGCTGCTGCTCTCTGAGTGTCCTTACGACACTAGCCTGAGAAGAGGTACTTTGGGGGAAAAAAAGACCGATTCTGTAGTAGACAGGCTTTTAAACATTCAGCCTGCTCTATGCCTCCTCTAGAAGCTCATGGTGCCCATTAGCTAAAGGCACTGACAAGTCCTGCAAGGAAGAAACCTGTTGAACTCTGTTTAACTCAGGACTGCTGCGGTGACTGCACCACGGACGTCTCCTCCCCACACAGTCGTTACCAGCACCTCTGTGACACATGGCAGGATACACGGCTCCAGTCCCTACCGAGAGCCTTCCTGCCCATCTGACCGGGCCACAGCAAGTCCCACGCACCGAGAGAGAGACCTGGTTCTGAGGAGATGGTGAGGCTGAGCATAGGGTGCGTGGGGGAGGTGACCAGTGAGGGCTGCACACACCCTGGGGTGGCCACAGGCCTGGGCCTGCTGCCCGGCAGACGGGTGGACGCTGACTCACCTGGCCTGCGGCGATGTGCCCCGGCCACCACGCGAGGGCAGGCTCCCTCATCCCTCCTTCAAACGTGGTCTGCTTCCCACACAGAAAGGGGCCGTTGCTGCCACCTGGGAGAGAGGGGCCCCACGTCAGGCCACTGGGACTCGGTGTCCCCAGGCCCTCCCCCTCCCCAGGTGACACTGAGTCACTGAGACCGGTCATGGGGACAAAGGGCCCAGCCAGGGCACTCTGGCTGGAGTGCAAGATCCGAGCCTCAGGGCAGCTCTCCGGGGGCTCATATGAGATGCCGCGGCTGCCAGGTCCCCTGGAGAAAGTGGGAACGTCATGCCCACTGAGAAAACGGAAACGCAACCACATGGTGTCAGCCAGACTCAGAAACGTACACTCCCGCAGCAGAGGCCCTGGGCGCTTGCCCAGCGGCTGCCGGCTGGTGCTTCCCGAACGTGAATGTTCACAAGCCTCCCGGTGTTTGGGGTACTTAAAATGCAGCCAACTTCTGGCCCCCCTACAGTCTGACTCAGTCAATCAGGGTGGGGTGCAGGAATCTGTGTTTCTGACAAGCCCCCAAGACTGGATTTTGGTCTCTGAGCCATCACTTGTGGGAAGTGGTCATGGGGCAAAGGCCAGCTCCGGTGCCGGGACCATCCCTGGCTCACTCCCAGACAGGGAGGGAGGAAGCAGGGGGCTCATGTCAGGGACAAAAACCACTCCTGCTGCTGTAGCCTGAGCCACCTGAGGCTCTCTCTGCTTCGGGTCCCCTGAAAAAAGGGGAAAGGAAACCACGGGGCTGGCTGTGGTGGCTCATCCCTGTCATCCCAGCACCTTTGTCATCCCAGCACCGTGGGACGCTGAAGCAGGGAGACTGCTCGAACCCAAGAGTTCAAGACTAGCCTAGACTGGTTTCTACCAAAGAGAGACCATGGCTAAATCCCATCTCTACAAGAATACAAAAATTAGCTGGGTGTGGTGGCGTGCCCTGTAGTCTCAGCTATTCAGGAGGCTGAGGTGGGAGGATCGTCTGAGCCCAGGAGGTCAAGGCTGCAGTGAGCTGAGATCATGCCACTGCACTCCAGCCTGGGTGACACAGCAAGACCTTGTATCAAAAAAAAAAAAAAAAGAAAAAAAAAAAAACCGGACGCGGGCGCACGCCTGTAATCCCGGCACTTTGGGAGGCTGAGGTGGGTGGATCACGAAGTCAGGAGATCGAGACCATCCTGGCTAACGTGGTGAAACCCCGTCTCTACTAAAAATACAAAAAATTAGCCGGGCGAGGTGGCGGGCGCCTGTAGTCCCAGCTACTCAGGAGGCTGAGGCAGGAGACTGGTGTGAACCCGAGAGGCAGAGCTTGCAGTGAGCCGAGATTGCGCCACTGCACTCCAGCCTGGGCGACAGAGCAAGACTCTGTCTCAAAAAAAAAAAAAAAAAAAAAAAAGTATTTTTCTGGCAGTGGAAAGTGAACCACCCAGGGGACGTGAAATCATCGCAATTCTTTCCTGCGCTGCCTTCCAAACCCCCCTCTGAGTGGCAGCGTGGGGAAGGCTCTGAACAGAACCTCACAGGCAGCTCTGCTCAGAGTCCCTCACAGGCGAACACGCCAACACCCAGAACCTGGTCTGGCTCA
>NC_045450.1:73555219-73571759 GCF_002776525.5 Piliocolobus tephrosceles
GGGCGCCTGTAGTCCCAGCTACTTGGGAAGCTGAGGCAGGAGAATGGCGTGAACCTGAGAGGCAGAGCTTGCAGCGAGCCGAGATCGCGCCACTGCACTCCAGCCTGGGTGACAGAGCGAGACTCCGCCTCCAAAAAAAAAAAAAAAGGGAACTCACTGGAAACTGGAGCTCTCATGCGGCGTGTAAGAATGTGACACGCAGCACGTGAGGAGAGGTCTGGCAGCGCCACGCGGGTGGCCATGCGGCCCGGCAACACCTCCCCAGCGCACGCCCAGCAGAACTGAAAAGTGTGTCCACGCGGAAACCTGCGCATGAACCAACACCCACAGCAGCTCACTCCCTGGCGGCCGAGCTGAAAACACCCAGATGCCCATCCATGGGCGGAAGCCTTGGCCACACGTGGTCCCTCTGCACAGTGGACCATGACTCAGCCACGAGAAGGAATGGAGTCCTGATGCAGAAGTGTGTGAAGCCCTGAAACCCCGTGCGAGGGGAAGCCAGACACAAGGCCCACGCACCATACGATTCCATTCACCTGAAACGTCAGAAAAGGCAGATCCTTCGAGACAGAAAGGGGAGCGGGACGGCCAGAGGCTCCGGGGAGCACAAGGGAGTGACCCCCATCAGGGCTGGGGCTTCCTTCCGTGGTGACGAAGATGGTGTGACGACGTGTGGCGGCTGCACGACTCTGAGACCACACTGAAAACCACCCACACTCTTTCACCAGTGAATTCCATCTCAGCAAAGCAGCTACAAGAGGAGGAGGAAGCACGGGTGTCCTGGTTTTCTGTAGATGGACTGGGGGCTCCCGACACTCCTGGGTCAGGGCCAGTGGGTGTTTGACTCGCTGGGTCCTGGTAAGTCAAAGAACAAGATGCCTCAGGGCCTGGTGAAGTGACGGGGTCTAAACACAGTGGAGGCCTCGCCTGGGCAGGAGCGGCAGCGTGCTGACTGGCGGCAGGAG
Source organism: Piliocolobus tephrosceles (assembly GCF_002776525.5). Classification (NCBI taxonomy): domain Eukaryota; kingdom Metazoa; phylum Chordata; class Mammalia; order Primates; family Cercopithecidae; genus Piliocolobus; species Piliocolobus tephrosceles. The sequence goes on from NC_045450.1 coordinate 73,556,185, forward strand.
GGATGGGCACTGGGCCCGGGGACCACGGGAGGACAGTGGGCCGCTCTGGGCGCACGTGGGTGGTTGGACGGACATCCAGGTCTGCATGGTCACACCTTGGTCTTTGTCTGGATGCACTGATCAGTGTCCCCGGTGGATAACAGGCTATGCGGCCCCTGCCTGTAAGGCTCAGCTTGGCAGGGTGACCGCTCCTCGCCTCGGCCCCTCCTGATGTGTGGAGTGCCAGAGCAGAGCCAGGTCTGGGCTTTTTCCTCTCAAAGGCCCTCCACGTCTCATGGGACACAGTTCTGTTTGGCCCTTTCAGCTTTGGGTCCCTTTTGAGATGGTTTATTTTTTTTGAGACAGGGTCTCACTCTGACACACAGGCTGAAGCACAGTGGCTCGATCTTGGCTCACTGCAACCTCTGCCTTCTGGGCTCAGGTGATCCTCCCACCTCAGCCTCCTGAGTAGCTGGGACTACAGGCACATGCCACCAGGTCCAGCTAATTTTATTTTATTTTGAGATGGAGTCTCACTCTGTCACCCAGGTTGGAGCGCAGTGGCATGGTCTTGGCTCACTGCAACATCCGGCTTTTGGGTTCAAGCAATTCACCTGCCTCAGCCTCCTGAGTAGCTGGAATTACAGGTGCACACCACCATGCTCACCTAATTTTTGTATTTTTTGTAGAGACGGGGTTTCACCATGTTGGCCAGGCTGGTCTTGAATTCCTGACCTCAGGTGATCCACCTGCCTTGGCCTCCCAAAGTGCTGGGATTAAAGGCGTGAACCACCGTGTCTGGCCAGTTTTTTGTATTTTTGACAGAGATGGAGTTTTGCCGTGTTGCCCAGGCTGGTCTTGAGTGAACTGAGCTCAAGCAGTCTGCCTGCCTCCACCTCCCAAAGTGCTGAGATCCCAGGCATGAGCCACCACGCCCAGCCCTGAGATGGTTTATTTTGAAGTCACTGAAATGGCTTTTCTATCTGAGGACAACGGAGGCTGGAATGAAAGGAGGCACCTGGAGAGAGGTGTCCCCTGAAGCTATGAGGAAGAAAGGGAGGTGGGAGGAGTGGGGGCAGGACACCTGCAGAGCTGCTCATGGGCTGAGAAGGGACCTTGGGCTCAGCGGCACACAGTCGCAGTGGGCAAATGTGCCCACGTCAGGGTGAGGTGCATCCCGCTGAGGCAGCAGAAACCCGCAGTGCAGGCCGGGACAACGCAGTTCCCTGAGGCCAGCCTGAGAGGGACCGGCCACACACGCCCAAAGCTCCTTGCCCTCCACCTCCCGTGTACAGATTCATCCTCCTAGGTGGCTTCTGCACTTCCTGCCATCTCCAGTCCAGGTGAGAGAGTAGAGAATGGCAGGTGAGCCGGGGGCACGAGGCCTGGGATGGGAGGGAGCAGTACGCTTCACTCATTACACTGTCTGCCCACGTCCAGGACCACTGCTGGGCTCCCTTCGGGCTGGGAGTGAGGCCGCACATCTGAATGCTGGGCGCCATGTGCCCGGCCCTCCCTGCAGGCTGTGTCCTGAGGCTTCCCGCGGTGGGGCTGGTCTCCCGAAAAGGTCGGCAGTCAGCAGAGCCTGCATCCGGGTCTGCCTGTGCTCACCGGGGTCATTGTCCTACCTGTTCCAGGCCACAAATAACACGAATGGATGCAGCAGAAAATGCTGTGAAGGGAGCGGGCTCCATGCTCATCACTGACTCAGAAAATACTGCAGCGGAGGAGTCTCAGGGCGAGAGGGAGCGGGCTCCACGCTCCCCACGGACTCAGAAGATACCGCGAGGGGAGCACTCTCGCTGGGAGGAGTCCCAGGTCTCGGTGGCAGTCCCACTCACTGCCATGACTTACAGTGGGGAGGGCATTAGCCAGGGGAAAAGGCATGGCCGGGCCGGGGAGACCAGGCGCAGCCTGGAACCTTCCCCAAGCCGGAGCCTTACAGACGCTCGGGCTGCAAGTACAGGTGCCGGATGCTGACGGGGAAGCTGTGCGAGCGAGACTCAGTTCCCAGGGCTTTTGCCTGGGCTGGCGGTGTGGCCCCCTCTGCCTGGCACTCTTGATGCCCAGGAGGAGGGTGCTGGGCATAAATCATGGTGTCTGCGAAAACAGTGCGGCAAGGTGAGCTGCTCGTAGCAGCGAACACCAGGGGGACCTCCTGTTCCCAGATGCCAGCCGAGGGCAACCTCCCACACATGGGCCTTCTGAGGACAGTGTCCCAGGCTGCTGGGCCAGCTCTCATCTGCTGACCCAATTCTTCCGTTATTTATCGGCAGCTTTCTCGGCTATGAAAAGCAGATGTGGACAGCCTCCCTGCAGTGAGCAGGTTACCATGTGAACATCTAGAACCCCCACAGGGCACCATGGGCGGGAACCACCTTTCTTCTCCCCCTTAGAAGTCCTAAAAGGGCAGGATACAGTGGCTCATGTCTGCAATCCCAACACGTTGGGAGGCTGAGGAGGGAGGATCGCTTGAGCTCAGGAATTTGAGACCAACCTGGGTCTCACTGACAGACACTATCACTAAAAAAAACCTTTTTTTTAATTAGCCGGGCGTGGGGATTCTGTTCCAAGATGGCCCAACAGGAACAGCTCTGGTCTGCAGCTCCCAGTGTGACTGACGCACAAGACGGTGATTTCTGCATTTCCAACTGAGGTACTGGGTTCACATTTTGGGACTGGTTGGACAGTGGGTGCAGCCCACACAGGGCCAGCCGAAGCAGGGCAGGGACATCGCCTCACCCAGGAAGTGCAAGGGGTTGGGGGATTTCCCTTTCCTAGCCAAGGGAAGCCGTGACAAACTGTACCTGGAAAATCAGGACACTCCCACCCAAATACTGTGCTTTTCCAACGGTCTTAGCAAGCGACCCACCAGGAGATTATACCTGTGCCTGGCTCGGCAGGTCCCACGCCCATGGAGCCTTGCTCACTGCTAGTGCAGTCTGAGATCGACCTGCAAGGTGGCAGCCTGGCAGCGGGAGGGGCATCTGCCATTGCTGAGGCTTCGGTAGGTAAACAAAGCGGCAGGGGAAGCTGGAACTGGGCGGAGCTCACCACAGCTCTGCAAGGCCTGCTGCGTCTGTAGACCCCACCTCTACAGGCAGGGCATAGCTAAACAAAAGGCAGCAGAAATTGAAACTTCTGCAGACTTAAACGTCCCCATCTGACAGCTCTGAAGAGAGCAGTGGTTCTCCTAGCACAGTGTTTGAGCTCTGAGAACGGACAGACTGCCTCCTCAAGTGGGTCCCTGACCCCGGTGTAGCCTAACTGGGAGACACCTCCCAGTAGGGGCTGACTGACACCTCATACAGATGGCTGCCCCTCTGGGATGAAGCTTCCAGAGGAAGGATCAGGCAGCAATATTTACTGTTCTGCAATGTTTGCTGTTCTGCAGCCTCCGCTGGTGATACCCAGGCAAAAAGGGTCTGGCATGGACCCCCAGCAAACTCCATCAGACCTGCAGCTGAGGGACCTGACTCTTAGAAGGAAAATTAACCAACAGAAAGGAATAGCATCAACGTCAACAAAAAGGACATCTCCACCAAAACCCCATCTGTACATCACCAGCATCAAAGACCAAAGGTAGATAAAACCACAAAGATGGGAGAATCCAGAGCAGAAAAGGTGAAAATTCTAAAAATCGCAGCTCCTCGCCAGCAACCGAACATAGCTGGATGGAGAACGACTCGACTGACAGAGCGGGCTTCAGAAGGTAGTAACAAACTTCTCTGAGCTACAGGGGGATGTTTGAACCCACTGCAAGGAAGCTAAAAACCTTGAAAAAAGACTAGACGAACGGCTAACTAGAATAAACAGTGTAGAGAAGACCTTAATTGACCTGACGGAGCTGAAAACTGTGGCGCGAGAACTATGTGACGCATGCATAAACTTCAATAGCCGATTCAATCAAGTGGAAGAAAGGGTATCAGTGACTGAAGATCAAATTAATTAACAGGGTGTGGTGATGGGCGGCTATAATCCCAGCTACTCAGGAGGCTGAGGCAGAGAGAATTGCTTGAGCCCAGTAGTTTCAGGCTGCAGTGAGCTGTGATCGAGCTACTACACTTCAGCCTGGGTGACAGACTCAGACCTTGTCTTAAAAAAAAAAGGTCCTGGCTGGGTGCAGTGGCTCACGTCTATAATCCCAGCACTTTGGGAGGCTGAGGAGGGAGGATCACCTGACATCAGGAGTTCGAGACAAGCCTGGCCAATATGGTAAAACCCCAACTGTACTAAAAATACAAAAATTAGCTAGGCACAGTGGTGGGAGCCTGTAGTCCCAGCTACTTGGGAGGCTGAGGCAGGAGAACTGCTTGAACCTGGGAGACAGAGGTTGCAGTGAGCCGAGATCACACCACTGCAATCCAGCCTGGGTGACAGAGTGAGACTCCATCTCAAAAAAAAAAAAAAAGTCCTAAAAGTCCCCAAATGATTGTCCATGTTCAGTGAGCACAGCTGTGAGCCATGGATCAGTATCCTTAAAATTTTCAGGGTTTTAAGAAACATAAAGTTTCCATTCCTACTGGTTGCTATGGGATTATGATGAAGATAAGCATACCAGTGCTTGTCTGTCTCAAACAAGGGGCGCTGAGCAGCCCTCCCCCGGCTCTGGCAGCTCAACAAGGCTGCTGTGGCAACAGGAGCTGGCCTGGGTGGCCCTGACTCTCCACTTCCTCTGTGGTCAGGGCTGACCCTTCTTAACCCTATTTTCCAAATAAGGAGCGGAGACGCAGAGCGCTGCTGGCCCTGGGAGGCAGGAGCTGTGTGTGGGCCGGAGCGGAGGTTGTCACTAGGTCTCACCCGTCTCCAAGGCCCCAGCAACCCTGGAGAGCAGAGCGCGCCACGCAGGTTTCGTCGCTCATGCAGCAAGGTGCCCAGGGTGCTGAGAAGCCAGGCCACGCCAGACCGTGGGCCAGTGAAAGGCCAGGCAGGGCAGTCCTGCCTGAGGAGTGCAGCTGGACCTGTCCTCGCCCTGGTCAGCTCAGCTGCCCTGGACAGGTGGGGGCTCCTGCCAGCTGCTCTCATCCCTGAGTCCCAGCCTCCCATTCTGGCCCCGACGCTGGGGGCAGTGGTACTCTGCCGGGTCAGTGTGACCAGTTGGAGAGTGGCTTCTGGCCATGAGGTGTGCGATAAGCTAGCTTTAGGGACACTGCTTTTCTCAAACTGCACTTGCTCAGATGAAAGTGGGGTCCAGCCCCCCCACTGCCCAGACACAGAGGACTGGACAGGGGGAGACTGGGCTGGAGGCAGCTGGTCCATGGAGGGCCATGCTCCAAAATCTGAACTTGAGAGACGCACACTCGTCCTCAGGTGGTGCGGGGCCCAGGGCTGTGGGTCACCAAACCATCCCATGTCATTCCAGAGCTCAAATGACCTGTTGCAGGTTCAGACACCAGCGCCCTGGCAGAAACACTGGTCTACAGCACAGGGAGAGGTGTGGACAGGGCTGCGGAGGAAGCCCCGGACTCCGAGGAGAGAACACAGCCTGTGAGGACTCCCTTGCACCCTGGGCCACGTCAGGGCACTCGGGCTTCACTGCGAGCTTCCGTGGCTCTCACCTGCCAGCATCCCTGCCCCATCCTGGTAGCTGCACCATGGGCCCTTCAGGGAACCCTCTCTCTGCTGGGTCCAGGCAGGTGAGATGATCGGGGCAGTCTCCCTTCTGGGGTAGGCCTGAGGCTCCGAGGCCTGGGCTGGACAGGTTAGCATGGGCCCCTCCCCCAGTGTGCTTGGCACAGGGCTGAGACCCACATCAGGCTCACATGACTCAGGGGCAGAGCCAACTTCCCACTGGGTCTGCTGACCGCAGGGGGTGACTTGGAGTCGCCTAGGACCATCACAGGCTGAGTGAGGATGTGGCCAGTTCAGAGACAGCAGAGCCACGAAAGGGGAAACTGGCCAGACAGCCCTGATCTGTCCAGTCAGGAGGGCCAAGGAATTCCCACTTTTGCTTGTCACTTTGACTTCATTTTCTGCTGTCTGCATCAGAAAGTTCTAGCAAGTACACCTACTGGCCAGGACAGAACTCCTTTGGGGTTCTTTAGGCGTCAGCTGCCAAAGGACCCCACAAACCACATGAAGGCCACAGGACAGGTCCCCAGGTGGCGGGGCTTCCCCTGTCAAGCTGGTGGCCGCACCCCATCCCTGCACCCTGCACAGCCTGAACCCTTGCTGTCCTATGGAAACACAGGGTGAGTCCAAACGGAATTCCGCATTTACCAGGAGCCATGTTATAAAAGCAGAAGTAGGTGAAATGCAGACTTAACTTTATATTTTATTTAACCCAACATATCCAAAAGACTATTTCAACAAGTCTTCTACATAAAAAATAATTCATGAGCTGCCCCGCCTCACACAGCCCTTTGTCCTCCGAGAAAGTCAGGAAAGGCAGAGGCTAAACAGGGAAGCTTCACCCACAGGGTCCAGCTCACCCAAGGAAGCTATGCTGGCCCCAAGGGACTTACACAATGAAAAGATGAACTGCTGAAACGAAGTATCTACACTAGCCCAAAGAACTTAAAAAGTGAAAGGATGAAATTCTGAAACAAAGTAACTTTAGGACGCAGATACCACTCAGTACTAAAAAAGACCTCCTAACTGCCCTCAGCACAGGGACCCCTGGGGGCTGGAGAGTGGGCTCTGGAAAGCACTCAATGCACACAAATAGACATATGAGATAGAAAAGGGGCTGCTCAGGGCTGAGGGCTGTCACTCCTGGGTGGGGAAATTATGGATGGTGTCTGTTATCTTTTCAAGTATATCTTTATGCTAAAAACCCATTAATTTAATAAAATTGTTAAGTGAGATATTTTACATTCTTTTTCTTGTACCAAGTTTTCTAAATCTGTGTATTTTACATGACCAGCACCTCCCAATTCCGACAGCCACAACTGCCCAGCCCCTGCGTGCGGCCCGTGGCCCCCACTGGTCAGCACAGGTGGATCTGAAGGCCCCTGTCAGGGTCTCCGCTGGTCTGCAGCCAGCACACAGGGGCTGAACGACATTGATGGCCCAAAACTGTCCGGCCCAGCACGCGGTGTCGTCCCAGTCCTCACACACCACGTGAGCACAGCAGGACAGCTGTGACCCCTCCCCCAGGGGAGGCGGCTGAGGCTCAAGAATGGCAGTGACCCCCCAGCTTGGAGACAGCAGGGTTTGAACCCAGGTGTGTCTGGGGTCCTGCACGGTGACCCGTGGCCCAGGCAGACTCATTACTGAGTCTCCAGGTGGCTCCCACAAGGAGTTAAGGAAGGAGGCCTCCAGGCCGGCTCTGTGATCCCTGACCCCGCACCTGCCCACCAGGGGATATTCCAGCCTTTCCGGACACCTGACCTTTGCTCAGCGTTCTCCAGGGGACAAAGGCAGCCTCAGGTAAGACTGGAGCCCAGCAGGGGGACCCGGAGGCCTGAGACAGCGGGAGTGATTCCCAGGGCGACGCAGCTCTCAGGCAGGGCGGCAGGAGCAGCCCCTTCCTCCCTTTGAGGCGGCCACGCTGCGCGCCCATCTTCCCAACAGCAGAGGGCGGGAAAGGGCAGACCGGGGAGGCAGGGCCCGGCGGTACGCCGGTCACCCACCTGCGAGGTAGGACGCTGGCCCGGTCACGCAGCACAGTGACAGCGCGGGTGCTGACCGGTGACCGCCGAGACCCCACGCCTGGACACCGCGGCCACTCCCCGCGGGGCCTCCCCCTCCCCCCACCCCGCCCCCCCCCCCCCCCCCCCCCGGCCCCGCCCCGTCCCACCGCCCGCACTCACGTCGTCCATGAGCAGAAGCAGGATGTTGGGGGGCTGCGGGGCGCCCGAGGCCCCCATCCCCGCGGCGCTCAGCACCAGCACCAGCCGCCACCACCTCGTTGCCGCGACAACCGCCGCCATGGCAACCACCGGAGCCGCGGAGCCCGAGCCAGCGAGTGGACCCAGCGAGCGTCCGCCGGCCCTTCCGCCTGGGCTGCGGGGCGGGGCCTGGACGGCCTCGTGACCAGTAGGGCGGGGCCAGAGTTCGCGTCGGGACGGAGGCGGGGCCTGGATGGCCTCGTGACCAGTGGGGCGGGGCCAGAGCCAGCTGCGAGACGGGCGGGGCGGGGCTTGGGAGCTGCGTGGCCAGCGGCGGGTCACGTGATGCGACGCCGGCGCCGGGCCTCCCAAGATGGCTGTGTGCATCGCGGTGATCGCCAAGGAGGTGCGTACGCGCGGCGCAGGGCGTCCGGGCCCGCACCATCCTCGCCTCTCCGCTCTCTTTCTCCTTCCCTGGGCCTAGAAGGCGCCTTAGGAAATGGGACCTGGAGGAGGCCTTCGCCGAGCTCCAGGGGTCAGGGGCTTCGCGGTGGACGAGCCACCCGGCAGACCCTGAGCTCCCCAGCTCCGCACTTGCCCGCCCCGCTGCTGAACGCACCCCTCGGCGCCCCAGGTCTCCTCCCCGTCAGGATCCACCGGAAGCCTAGGTGGTCCGGGGCACTGCCTCTGTCCTCAGTAGGTTCTGGCGGTTCTCTCCAGCGCTGGCTTCCCGCGTGCCGCCCTTCTGCCAGTCTCCCAGGAGCCGAGTTAAAAACAAATCGGATCCTGTCACGCCTCTGCCTGAGACCTGTGCAGTGGCTTCTCGTTGCCTTAGGATGCTGTCTGAATAACCTGGTCTGGTATCCTTTCCCCCCATAACCCTTGGCACCCTCCGCTCCAGCCAAACAATTCTGCAGCTCCCTGGACATGCTTTGCCCTCTCACCTCTGGGCCTTTGCACCCGGAACACCTCTCCCCAGCTCCCACCCTCTTTACTGGCCCACATACATTTCTTCTGGGAAGCATTTTCTGAAGGCTGAGACTGAGCTGGGTGGCTGTCCACACTGTGCTCCTGCTGCATGGAGCCTTCATTTCCTAGCCAGGATCTCCCCTGAGACCACTCTGGAGGCCGCTCCCTGCTGGGCAGTGGCTGCTGCTAAGCTTCTCATGGGCTTCCCTCCTGGCCACAGATGATCATTTGCTTGTTTGTGGGTTTATTGACTAGGTATCATGTAGCCCCATGAGGGTAGCGAGGACTCTTGTTCACTGTATTTCTGCAGGACCTCGTGCTGAATAGACACAGGGTAAATGGTGGTGTATGAAAGCCCAAGAAAGCAGCTGTTAATTCTGGGCTTACGATGGTCAGAAATGAGAAATGAAGGGAATTTGTAGCTGAGTCTTGAAGGGTTTAGTAAAAGGGTCACTGTCAAGGTGAAGAAAAGCCAGTATTTAGGGTACTGTATTTGGGTGACCCATGCAGAGCCAGAGGTGGGCTGAGGCAGAGTGGCCTCCAGAAGAAGGTGAGAGGCCTGCCCGGGTGCCAGGCTTGATCGTCAGGCTGTGCTCAGGCCCATTTTTCTGAGTTGTCTTTTCTGGCCACCCTACTGCTGCTGCTTTGCAAACAACACATAAATCTTCTCAGGTTAGGTGGGATCCCCTGAAGGCAGTGCCCACTGCGGCCTGGAGAATGAAGCGGTGGGCCTTAGAGAATGGGAATGCATTCCCCGGGTGGCTGAAGGTCACGACTCTCTGCAGCATAGTTCAGAGCTGGTGTGCGCTGGGTGGAGTCTTGTCCTTTCAGTCGCCGTCATCCTTTCTTGCAGAATTACCCCCTCTACATTCGCAGCACCCCCACGGAGAACGAGCTGAAGTTCCACTACATGGTGCACACATCTCTGGACGTGGTGGATGAGAAGATCTCCGCAATGGGGAAGGCCCTGGTCGACCAGAGGGAGCTGTACCTGGGCCTGCTCTACCCCACGGAGGACTACAAGGTGTATCTTTCAGGGCAGGGTGTGTTTCAGGGAGTACCTACAATTGCAGGATGTACTTTAGGATCAGATAGCTTGAAACCTTTGAGAAGAAAGAAAAAGAGGTGAGAGTTTTTGGCCAGCCAGGGAATTAGGGACGCCTGAGGTGAATGAAGGCCTCTAACTCTTCTCTCTCTTTCACTGGAAGAATCATTTGGGAAAAGCAAGGTTAGAATGCCCTGTAGAATGTTTTGGTTTGCACCTGTCTGTTGTCTGGTTTGCAGAGGAACTGGGACACTTCTGCTTTGTACGTGCAAGGATTTCTTTCCGTGCTTTCCAGGGGGAGCCACCACCTTTGAGCAGGGGATAACGGTTTCATTTATTTTGTTAGGCCTTGCCTCGTAGGTCACTAGACACACTCCTCTAGTCCCTTGGGACAAATCACTTGAGGCCATGGAGTTCAAAGACCTTCCCAAAAGTGGTAATATAGCTTGTCCATGGTGACATTTGCTGGTAGCCACTATTTTACAAAATAACGTGGCCTCTACAGAGGGGATCTGCCTTGTTCACGAGCCTCTGCTTTTGCAGTTAATTTTTGGGCCAGGCATTGATTCCTAAAGAGGGTGATCCAGACAGACAGACTCCGAGTCTAGGTGATTCGGCTCTTGGAGTGTGAACTGGGTAAGGCTTGGCTGCCTGCCCCTTGCTTCTCCCGCAAACACCAGACGTCGCCCTAGCGAAGTATTTAGGCTTGCACCCAGCACGGTCACTGCAGGACCAGCCCAGCCTGGGCATTTCCTGTGATTCAAGGTTGCCACGTTTCTCCAAAGGGAGGGCCCGCAGAGGGTCCTCCGCTGGCAGTCCCTGTGTTACGAGTGCCTTCCCCTAACCAACTGTGCAGATACGGCTACGTCACCAACTCCAAGGTGAAGTTTGTCATGGTGGTGGATTCCTCCAACACAGCCCTTCGAGACAACGAAATTCGCAGCGTAAGTCGGGGTTAGAAGGCCATGCCCGAGTGGGTGTTTTGTTTTTCCTTTTTGACTTTGTTTTGAAATGCTGAGAAACCAAAAATCTGGCCCTGGCTGTGTGTACCTGGCAATGTCACAGTTTGCTGGGTCTTTTTCAGATGTTCCGGAAGCTACACAACTCCTACACGGACGTGATGTGCAACCCCTTCTACAACCCGGGGGACCGCATCCAGTCCAGGTGGGCCCTACTTTCTGTGTCTTGCCACCTTCTCTCTGTAGGACCTGCCTTGCCATTTTGGTTGCCAAAATGCAACCATTTGGAAAATAAGGGAGGAAAGGTCTTTTTAAGCTATGAGCACCATCCCCTTAAAACCCCTAGGGCAGAGGTTTTAAAGCCACAAAGCCCTGTTTTTCCACACCAACTCTGACACAGATCTCCAGTGCGTAAAGGGGATAGAGTGTGTGTGGTGCGGGGAGCGGAGCTTGCCCATTTGGCTTCCCAGGCAGGACTCAGGGCCAAGCACATGAGCAGTGGCTTTCAGGGATCACACATCCTCTTGTCACTACCTGATCAATTTTTTTTTTTTTTTTTTTTTTTTTTTTTTTTTTATTGAGACAGAGTCTGGCTCTGTTGCCCAGGCTGGAGTGCAGTGGCCGGATCTCATCTCACTGCAAGCTCCGCCTCTCAGGTTTACGCCTTTCTCCTGCCTCAGCCTCCCAAGTAGCTGGGACTACAGGCGCCTGCTACTTTGCCTAGCTAGTTTTTTGTATTTTTTAGTAGAGACGGGGTTTCACTGTGTTAGCCAGGATGGTCTTGATCTCCTGACCTCGTGATCCACTCGTCTTAGCCTCCCACTACCTGATCTTTTATGTTGAATTTGAACAGTCAGGAACCTGGTTTGCAGGCATCTTCCGAATGGCCCACAAAATAAACAGACTTAACTTTTGAATGGCATGAGGGAAATGCGGGGTCCACGCCTACACTCCAGACTTGCTTCCAACGAGTCCCCAGTTCCAGGACATAATTCCTTGTGGTTGGCAGGCAAGAAGATGCTGCAGTGACCCAAGCCAGGCCCTTCCCTCCACCAGGACTCAGTCTTGGGGCCATCCTGGGTCCTAGATGGGAGCAGGCAGGCGAACGTCCATGCAGTCTTGCCTCCTGGGCTGCACAGGCCTGTCCTTGCCACACCACTATCCTGCCTGCCCATGCTGCTCCCTCCTCCACCCCTTCCTGGGGCCTTGAGAGACTGCACAGGGAACTTGGAGGCAGCAGATGGGTTCTCAGTGCCGGGTGGGGCAGGACTCCTGTCCTGGCCTCTCAGCTGAGTTCACGTTTCTGGACCCTGGAGAAGGCCCTGAGCGTCCTGTGGACGGAGCCCTGCTGCCCTGCCTGTCTCCGTGAGCAGAGAGGTGGAGGGCCTGGCTTTCCTCTGAGCGGGTCTGTTTCTCTCAGCAGGGCCTTTGATAACATGGTGACGTCCATGATGATACAGGTGTGCTGAACGAGCTGTGCCGCCGGCCATCGCAGAGGATCCCACGCGTGACCGTGGTGGCCATTGGTCTGTTCTCGTCGCCTCTTCCTGATTGGGATGCCTGGGGCTTTCAGGGCAGGCAGCTGTGCATGTTGTCTCAACTAAAGGTCTTGTGAGATGAGATTTGGCTTTTTCCTTCCGTGTCAGCCAAGGATTTAACTAAGAAGAATTCAACTAAGGACTTTCAGGGGTGTGGGCAGAGGTTTGGGATTAGATGGTGCAGGAAGCCTGTCCCCAGTTGTCTCGAAGGGGCAGAGGCAGGGGCGCCTGGAGCCAAGAGTTCGTGAGCCTGCAGGACCTGTGACCATGTGGGTCGCCCGTTGGCTGAACAGGTGGACTGGTCTGGAGGGGGCGGCCTCCTGAGCCCAGAACCAGATCTAGGGGCAAAAGGGGAGCCGGCGTGCCTTCCCACAGGGGAGGGCCCTCCTCTTTCTGGACTTGGCCTCCATTCTTTGCATCTGGCCCAACGTCTAGACTCAGCCCGGCCTGAAAAGAACCCTTGTGAAACCTGGGAAGCCTCGTGGTCCCGTGGTGTTGGCTCAGCTGCAGCCCTCATCCTAAACCCTGGAGCGCAGACTTGAGGCGCCCCTTCCTGCCTGTTGGTGCTGAGGGGTTGGGTGCTGTGTCGCTTGATGACATGGCTGACTACCGCCCAGGGCAGTGGCCAAGCCCACAGTGGTGTCAGTGCCGCCGGCGTCCTTGGGGTCCAGCAGTCGAGGCTCAGCCAGCTGAGGAGACACCCCCCCCCCCCAACAGCTGGTTCCAGCACTGGTCCAGGACTGGAGAGTTTCTCAAGGACCTTGAAGGCCCCAGGAGCCCCTGCAGCAGGAAAGGCTGTAAGGGGGTCAGCCTGGGGCAGACACAGGGAGGGGAACTTTCTCGATACATATTTGCCTTTTCATCCCATCCAGCAAGCACAGTGTTAATTTTATAAATTATAGAAGAAGAAATCAGCCAGAAGTGTGTGTGAAAACCGCGTGCCCCAGGCCTCCCCCGCCCCAGGGTGAATTGGAAGTCCTGGCGTGGGCCGAGGTGCACCAGGCAGCTGGTCTGGGTGCACGTGGGCCACAGGCCACCCTCACACGGTTAAATCTTTAACAAGAGCCTCATGTTTGTTAAAGGTGGGACCCCAGCCCAAGCACCTAGCACCTCCCCACTGCAGCCCACTGTGAAATCTTTGCCTTTTAGTGGGGATCGCTCCTGCCTGAGTCCTGGCTGTGGTGGGGACTCTGCACGTTGCTAACCCAGCATCCATTCTCCTTCCTCCCTACTGACAGAACTCCGGTGCCTCTGCACAGTTCTGACAGTGGGCAGATGAGAACCATGTCCTGGCCTCCCTCGCAGCCTGGGGTGTGCAGCTGTGGCAGGGAGGTGGGTGGTGCTGGGAGAGACTTGCAGGGAAGCTCCTGTGAAGAGGCTCAGCTGCCACGTGCAGGGCCCTTCCCCTTTGCCTTCTTCCTGCCTGGAACATGGATGTGATGGCTGGTGCTGGGACAGCTGTCCTGAGAGCATGAGGGAAGAGTCACACCCTGAGGACAGTGGCGCTGATGCACAACACGGGAAGGACCCTGGGCCTTTGCTGACACGGAACACGGGAAGGACCCTGGGCCTTTGCTGACACAGAACGTGGGAAGGACCCTGGGCCTTTGCTGACGTACCAGCCCCGGACTACTTAAGTTCAGCTTTTTTTAAATGTGAGAAAATAAACGCACCCCTCTCTGATTTAAACCACTGCTATTTGGGTTTTCTGTTAGGTGTAGCCAGACCCACCTGTAAGTACTTTTTACATTAGGGAGTTTTCACAAGCATTGTAAGGCACCATCCCCATTTTAAGCCCAAGGAAACAAGTCATCTGCTCACCTCTGATCTGACAGCAGAACTGTCACGTGGCAGCTTCGTGCTGTCTCCACCCCGGGGTTGGCCTCATGGAGGGCCACAGTCCTCCTGCCCACTCCTTCCTCGACCCCAGGCGACTTCTGCTGGACACCACATGGGGCAGCCCCTCCTCCCCTTCAGGCAGCGACAATACTGCCTCTTTCTTCTGCTGCAGACGGGACGATGAGCCTGTTCTTATTAGTTGCCCAGCCGAGCCAGCCAGAGCATCTGCCTCCTCGACGCAGCCGCAAAGGCCTCTGCAGGTCATGGCACAGGGTCTCATCACCTGGAAGGGCCATGCCGAGGGGTTCCCAGGTCTTCCTCCGCCTTGGCCTGTTCAGGTGTCAAGTCCACAAGGAAGGAGGGGCTCCCCGGGCTCACTCCGCTGTCTCCTTGCAGTGGCCACACAGAAGGCTGAAGATGGACAGGAACTAACCTGCGACATGGGCTAGAACAGCCAGGGACCGGACACACCCGTGGGCATGATACCTGCGTCAAGGCCAGCAGCAAACCCTCGCTGAGGGCCAGACCCTGGTTCTGGGTACTGAGCAGTCAGGGGCTGCCGTCTGCCAAGTGCTGTGCTTGCCTCAGGCCCCTCCTGCAGCCCCCAGCTGTGAGCAGTGCGCACTGGGCCCTGCCCTGGGTGGCTGGGCAGCTTGACCTCCCTTCTGGGCTAGGCCTGGCTCTCACTCTGATGCTGGGACAGCCCCCTCAAGCCCACCCTGAAGCCAGACTTGCTGGCAAACCAGCAGAGGCCTGGGCAGAGCAGCTCACAAACCACGGTGCCCGGGGCCCCAGAGTGGACCTCAGGCAAGATCAGGACAGATCTTGGAGGGCCATGGCGGCTCCTTGGTCGGGTATCCCGGTAATTAGGTCAGAGAGCTCGGTCTCCAGGCCTGCACCGTAACAGAGCACCGCGTGGAGAGGCTTCAAACCACGGGAACGTGTTTCCGCCCCGTGCTGGAGGCGGAAGTCCAAAGGCTGGATGTGGCTAGGGCTGGCTCCTTCTGGAGGCTCTGGGGTGGGTCTGCTCCAGCCTCTGCAGCCACTGCCAGCCCCTGTCATCCACGGCATTGCTCCAGCCACTGCCTCTGTCCTCACAGTCTTGGAGCGTCTCTTGGTCTCTGTAACCAGTGTGTGTTTGGGTTTAGGGCCACAGGTAACCAGCGTGTGGTTGGGTTTGGTCTCATGTAACCAGTGTGTGGTGTTAGGGACTGCAGGTATCCAGTGTGTGGTTGTGTTTAGTGACCACAGGTAACCCAGGACCATCTCTAGACCTTTCACTGAATCCCATCTGCAAAAACCCTTTCAAGAGAAGTTCACATTCACAGGGTCTGGGGATCAGGACATGGACGTGCTTTGGGGGGCATCATTCACCACACTACAGAGGCCAACACTGACCCAAGACTCCACGGTGGGGTGGGGGCTGGTTTGGGGAGGAGGGTGGGGGCGGGTTTGGGGAGGAGGGTGGGGCGGG
>NC_045450.1:73571859-73580390 GCF_002776525.5 Piliocolobus tephrosceles
GAGGAAGAAGGTGGGGACGGGTTTGGGGAGGAGGGTGGGGCGGGTTTGGGGAGGAGGGTGGAGGCGGGTTTGAGGAAGAAGGTGGGGACGGGTTTGGGGAGGAGGCCGGTGTAGGCGGGAACAGGAGGTGGCTCATTCCTGGGAGCAGTGCCTGGCCTGGTGCTGGAGGAAGGTGACTGAGGGGTGGGTGGGCACCAGCCCACTGAATAGGAGCTGATCTGCACAGGGCTCCAGGAACTAACACACTGAGCCTGATGGGGCACTAAGGGGAGGCGCTGTCCATCGTGGAGTGCTGGAGTCGGCTGTGTGCACATAAGCAGCCTTGGGCCTCTGCAGCTGTGCATGCTTTCAGAGGGGACAGTTGTTAAAGTGCCCAGGACAGAGATCAGAGATCTCCACTTCTGTTTACTGAGCTTCTGACAAGGGCCAGCGTCCCGGGTGTCTGGATCACTTGGTGGGGGACACGTGGTGCCAGGGCAAAGCTATGGGGTGGGGGCGCCTTGACTGACACACAGGCAGTCGTAGCCCACCAGGCTGGCAGTGACGACACCAGCTCAGCCTGTGCACACTGCCGGCTTGCTGTCAGTCGTGAGGGGTCTAGAGCCCTGTCCTTCTCCCACAGCCACGGCCCACCAGCCGCCTTCTGTGTCCTGTTCCAGGGGAAGACGCAAAGGGAACTGTGTCCACGAGGAGAATGCACAGGAGTGCTGCTGCCATTTGCTTTTAAAAAGTATCCAAGTTTAATAATTTATGCTTCACCATTAAGAGACACGTTTCTATTTTTCTTAAAATGACTTGGTTGAAGAGCTGAGCATGCCAACCCCAAGCTGGCCTGGCACTGCCTGGGCCTCTGCCTCTCCCCCACCTCACTGCCCAGAGCCCCCCTAGATCCCCGTGGCGCCGGTGCCAGGCCCACCACCGGGCTGTGACTGTGACTCGTGGCTGTGGCCGTGGGTCTGGGCCACCATACAAGGCCCTAGCGCGCCATCGCCTGGCCAAGTGGGGGCCAGCAGCTGCTCTTCCGGACACCCCTCTCCTCTGGCCTCGCCCCTGCCCTACTCCCTGCCCCAGCCCCAGGATGGAGCTCAAGTGGTTTACTCCTGACCCAGCCCCCAGCCCCTCTCAAAATCAGGCCTTCCCTTTAATACGGTGAAAACCACGGTGAGAATTTTCCACGGGCCCTGCACGGAGAGAGAGTGCACAGTGAGTGGCATTCCAAAGGGGAAGGGAGGTGGCCCAGGGCCCCGGGGACAACAGGATAAGGATGCAGGGAGGTCACCTGACTGCTCAGGCAACGCCCCAGGGGCCTTTCTGGTGACTCTCGGGATAGTCCCAGGAAAGGGGAAAGGCAGTGCCAGGAGAGCCCCTTGGGGCAGCTGCAGCCCACCCCAGGGTCTTTGTGGGAACAAGAAGGGGTCACCTCTCCCAGCAGAGAGGCTGCAAACAGCACCCCCCTAGCTGATGCAGCAGCCCCAGCCCTCACCCAGGCCCCGCCAGGTCCATTCCTGCAGCCTCGTGAGGAACAAGCTCAGGGACCCCCTCCTGCCCCTGATCCCCAGGCCCCGACGCCCCACCATGGCCCTCGCCCCCAGGCTGCCTCCACAGGCACCCACTCACCGGTTCTGCCCTCGTGGTCTGAGCCGGGGCCTGCCCTGGAGGCCGCTGAGGGGGAAGGGTGCCCCCCTGGAGCCTGGGTGTCCTCGAAGGCCCCCGCGGTCTGTGGAGCTGATCCCGGGGAAGTTGGTTCTTTTTGGCAGCACCTGGAGCAAAGGCCTGTTCCTAATCCTCCTCCAGGGGCAGCTAAGACCCAGCCCGCAGTCCCTGCAGCGCCCACCACCCCAGAGTGTGGGGTCCTGCAGGCTCAGGACGCCATTTGGCCCTAAAGGGTCCCCCTGCCTTTGCCCACCATAGCTGTCATGTGACACCCAGTCATGGCCAGCACCCCTGCAGAGGGGGTTCCCGCCCCGAGAGGGGACACTTCCCCACCATGTCACTGGCAGACCAAACCCAGCTTCAGGTCCAAGGGTCCTGCCACATCCTGTCCAGGCCCAGCCAAGCACCGTGCCTGAGACGCGCTGTGCAGAGAGGAGCCAGCTGGGGCTGCTGTGTGTCCCAGGGCCAGTGGGCCAGCCCCTCTGTGCTCATGTTCCTGGATCTGGGGGGCACTGGCGCACCTTGATGACCCGGCCCCGGAAGAGGCTCTGGTCCAGCTCCACGGCGGCCTGCACGGAGCCCTTGGTGGCAAACTCTATGTAGGCATAACTGAGGGGAGGGGAAGGGCAGGGAGGGGAGGGGAGGGATGAGGCTGGGCCCTGTCCGCACAGCCAGTGCCCCCACCAGGCCCCTCACTGACCCCTTGGGGTGTCCAGAGAACTTGTCGCACAGGATGGTGACTCGGTGGACCTCCCCGCAGCGGCTGAAGTGGGCCTCCAGCTCCTCGGCAGAGCCCCCGTAGTCCACCTGGACCCAGGCCCAGACCCGCATGTCAGAGAGACGCCTGGCCCTGACTCGGGGCTTTCTTGGTAGAGGTGGGGAAAGAAACGCCAAGGGTGGCCCCCGGCGGGGATGGCCCCAGGCCTCCACCCCACACGCCTGCTGGGGATGGAGGGAAGAAAGGAAGGGAGATCTCACAGGGAGCGCTGCCTTCCGGAGGGTTGGAGCCTTTTAAAAAGCTTCTCAAAAGTGGAGATTTCATGTGCAATCCTGAATTCCAGCTCATGTTGAAAAACTGGAACATGTGCCCAGGCCAGTGTTTCCTCAAGGGGACAGGGCTGTCCCCAGTGTCAGACTCCCTTCCCAGCAAGCCTGCCTGGCCCAGGGCCGGGCGCCAGACCCCCTGGAAGAGATGGCGCCCCACTCGCTGCCTGCTCCCCCCCCGGCCCCCGCCCGCCACTCACGTTGCCCACGTAGACAGATCTGTGGTCAGCCTCCACCTTCTCCTCGGGGGTCCCAGGGAGGGGGCAGCCTGCAGAGAACACAGCTCAGGCCCGAAGGCCCTTGGCTCCTTCCTCACTCCTCTCACAGGGAGGTGACACCTTGGAGCCTGCCAGGTCCAACCCTCATGGAAACTCTGGGACCCTGGCTCAGTGGGGGGCGGCCTGGGCCCCTGGTTCCTACCTGTGGCCTCAGGGCTCAGCAGCTGCCCAGCCGTGGTGCCCTCCTCTTCCTCGGCCTGGTGCTGCACTTCCGGAGACCATGGCGGCCCCTCGGCCTGCTCCATGGTGCACACCTTCATCTTGATGGCCTCCAGCTCCTGCCGACACATGGCCCTGAGCGGGGCAGGCAGCCTGCAGGCTCTGCTCAAGGAAGGTGGGTGTGTGGCCTGCCAACTCCAGCAGAGGGTCACAGCCCCAAGGGGCAGCCCTTCTCTGGACAGGGACGCTCCTTCCTGCGGTGATGAACTCACCCCTGCAGAGAAGCCCCCGAAACTGCGCCTCAAGGGCCCTTCCCCAGGCCAGAGAGCTTGACTCTGCAGTCTGTGCAGCGGGGGTCTCCTTGCCACCTTCTACCAGGCAGGTGGGCAATGGCCCTCTCCCCTCCTAAGTCAGCTGCAGCCATTCGTCACCCAGACCCCGTGTCTCCGCCAGTCCCTGTGCCCCAGGTCCCCTGAGAGCCCCAGGGCCTCCACACAGCTGTTACCTGGTCAGGCACCGGGCACTCAGCCAGGTTCTCTTGCTCCAGCAGAGACAACAGGAAGCCTGCATCCCCATCCTGGTCTTCCTCTGCCTCCTCTTCCTCCTCCTTCCCTTCCCCACCCTCTGGCCCCAGAGTCTCCTTGGTCTCGTTCCAGGCCCCCCAGCCCTGGGCCTCCGGGTCTGAGGAGACCGTCTGGAGCCAGGCCTGAGTTGGGGGTGGGAAGAGAGAGCGACTCAGGAAGGGCCACATGGTAGAAGGGCAGGAGGAAGGTGGGCCAGGCAAAGCCTCCCCTCCGCTCCCGTCGCGTCCACACCTGCCCGGGCCCTCCTGGAGTTTTAAGCCCTCTCCTGAGGCCAGCTGCTCCCACTAGAGCATTTGCAAAGGCTGAGTGGGGGCTGAGCTTCCAGCCTTGGCTCCTGGCCCCGCCCCTTCCCTGTCACTGGGACAGGTACCTCCAGGACACTCTCCCTGGAGGAAGGAGAGGCTGAGTTGAGTGGGGGTCAGTGGTCTCTTCTGCTTCTGCCTGGCCATGCTGCGGCTCACTGGAGCCTTGGTCCATCACAGGGTTCAAACCTCAGCAGCATCCACACGGCACGAACACCACACGGCATGAACACGCAATCCAAGTGGGAACACAGGAGCGGTTGTTTCTGGTACCAGGGTCTAGGCAGGCTGGGGAGGTGGCTTCCGACTAGGGGAGGCAGGGGCTGAGATGGTCTCCGGGGAGGGAAGGGTCTGGGCAGGGACCAAGGGCAGGTGCACGGGATGAGAGGGCCTAGGCAGGTCGAGGCGGGGTCCTGGGCCCAGAGGAGAGGCAGCAACTGCTGTCCCTGCATCCTGACCCCCATGGAGTCCCCAGGGACCCTTGCCTCCCTAACCCTCATTCTGGGTTTTTTGTTTTTTTTTTAAGACGGGAGTCTTGCTTTTTGGCCAAGGCTGGAGTGCAATGGCACGATCTCAGCTCACTGCAACCTCTGCCTCCCAGGTTCAAGTGATTCTCCTGCCTCAGCCTCCCGAGTAGCTGAGATTACAGGCACCTGCCACTACACCCAGTTAATTTTTTTTTTTTTTTGTATTTTTAGTAGAGATGGGGTTTCACCATGTTGCCCAGGCTGGTCTCGAACTCCTGACCTCAGGTGATCTGCCTGACTCAGCCTCCCAAAGTGCTGGGATTACAGGCACAAGCCACTGTGCCTGGCCTGGGTCATCTTTTAGATGGGAGCCACTTCCATGAAGCCAGAATCCTTCTGCTGTGGGGTGGGGGTTCGGTGGGAGTGGCGGTGTGAGTTCCTGTGAGGTAAGGACTCCGTGGCCGTGACCTGCCTTCGCCTTTGTGCCTCCCTCTCCACCTGCCAGCGCGGCTGCTGGGGTCTGCTCTGGCCTCCATCTCCAGTGATGCCGTCTCCCACCCACTCTTGGGGCCAGGCAGTCATGCATGGCTCTTACCCCTGCCATTGGTGGTGGGGGACGGGGCTGCCCTGCACAGCTGCCACCCCCAGGCCGAGGCCATCTTCTCTGTGACTGCACCCCGGTATTCAGCCAGTGGGGCTGGGATTCCTGGGAATTTGGGACTGGGGGAGGAGAGAGAGACAGGGCATGACCTAGGCTGGAGCTGCACTGCTGCACCATGCACCCACCCACGCAGGGTGGCCCTTCCTCCACCTTGGGCTGGGGGCTAAGGGGGAGCAGGTGGTGACATGGAGGCTGCCACAGACTGGGAACCAAGGCTCCTGCACCCACTCTGTTCTCACCTCTGTAAGCCAGATGGTGTCTGAGATGGGTCCCTATCAGTTTAGAGGTTTATCTTGCCAAGGTTGAGGGTGCACCCAGGAAAAAGGACCACAAAGCCACAGGCAACATCTGCTTTTTCCAAAGAGGGTTTGGGGGCGGGGCGCAGGGGCTCACGCCTGTCATCCCACCACTGTGGGAGGCTGAGGCAGGCAGATCACTTGCCGTTAGGAGTTCAGAACCAGCCTGGCCAACATGGTGAAACCCCGTCTCCACTAAAAATACAAAAAAAAAAAAAAAAGAAAGAAAAGAAATTAGCCGGGTGTGGTGGCGGGCACCTGTAATCCCAGTTACTCAGGAGGCTGAGGCAGGAGAATCGCTTGAACCCGGGAGGCAGAGGTTGCAGTGAGCTGAGATCGCACTACTGCCCTCCAGCCTGGGCGACAGAGTGAGACTCTGTCTCAAAAACAAACAAACAAAAAAAACAAGAACAAAAAAACCCAAAGAGGGTTTGGAGATTCCTATATTTAAAGGGAAAGAGCAGGCAGGAGGGGAACACAGGAAGGAAAGAAAAAGGAGGGCGGATAAAAGAGGCAAGCGGTAGCCTTCCTTCGAAGCTCTGATTGGCCGTCACCAAATGCACATTCTGAAACGTGGAAGGTGAGGGTAGAGGAGTGAATTACGTAGCCCCACGCTCAGCAACCCTGCGTTTCCAGAGAAGATAGAACTGCCACAGGAAACAGGAAGCCGCAGGTTCACATTCGTCTCCGGTGAGTGGAGGGTGATGTTAGCTCTGTCCTTTGTCCCACAGCTGGAAGATAAGCTGGGGGATCACATTGCCTGGGTGAGATCCAGCAGAACTGTTTCAGAGCCAAGATCTCGGGGCCCACAGGGAGTTTCTGTGTAAGCGCGTTGTGGGGGACCGGGCTCCTTCATCTTCGTAGCTGTCCATTCCGGAAGAAAATGGGAGGCAGGTGCGTGTGACTCGGCTCCCAGCTGGACTTTTCTCTTTGGCTTAGTGAGTTTTAGGTCCTGAAATTTTGTTTTCTTTTCACACCTCCAAGAGGCTGACTGAAGACCATGCTGCCCCCCCATCTGTCCACCACCCAGAGGATTTTCTGGGGCAGGCTCATGAGGTCGGGAGGAATGGGCTTTGTCTGGACCCGGCTTCCCCTCTACCTGGCTCCGCACAGCCACACACGTGTGTGGTCCCAGGACACTGTTCCCCCTGTGCACGGTGCCGCTGTTTCCAGGAAGCCTGCCAGGCTGCTGCTCCTCCCCCGAGGGCCGCTGTCCTCACGCATTTCCTGCTGTCTGTCCGGTGTTGATGACTTGCCCAGTTCTCCCCTTAGAAACCAAAGCTCCTCAGGGGCAGAGCCCACGTCTGCACTAAGGACAGGCGTGCTGACCAGGGCTGGCCAGACGAGGGTGGAGCGTGGCCTCGGCCTGGGCTCCTGTTGGGACAGGGCCCCCCACCCCGTGTGTCTGTGCCTGTGTGGCGGAGGGTCTGCCAGCACCCGTGCCTCTACCTCCCTGTCAGAGGCAGGACTGCAGCCAGTTCTGTCCAAGACCAGAGCCTGCTGGACTCGGCCCAGGCCCTGACGCATGCCCCTCTGAGCTCGGGCCCCGGCCGTGGAAAACCTTGTCATCCTCACCGTCTGAGACCGCTGACACACCAGGCCCAGCCAGGGCTCCTGCCAGCTGCCTGGCAGGGGACAGACGGCTCCGACACTGGTCTTTCCAGTGACACTCTTCAAATATACCCCGTTCCAGAGCCGGGCCTGAGGATTCGTGGCAGCCTGGCCCCAGGGGCACCAGCGTCCAGCCCAACTCCTATTCCGTGCAGGATCTGCGTGTGCCCCAACGTGAGGGCCCCATGGGGATGGCTGAGAGGGGTGCGCTGTCCACCCTCAGGTCCCCTGTGTCCCCTCAGTTTTCATGTCTTTTTTTTTTTTTTTTTTTGTTTTTTCATTTGGTTGCCCAGGCTGGTGTGCAGTGGCGCGATCTTGGCTCACTGCAACCTCCACCTCCCAAATTCAAGTGATTCTCCTGCCTCAGCCTCCCGAGTAGCTGGGATTACAGGCACCCGCCACCATGCCCGGCTGATTTTTTGTATTTTTAGAAGAGATGGGGTTTCTCCATGTTGGCCAGGCTGGTCTTGAACTCCTGACCTCAGGCGATCCGTCCCCCTTGGCCTCCCAAAGTGCTGGGATGACAGACGTGAGCCACCATGCCCGGCCTCCTGTTTTGTCTGTGTCCCCCGAGGTCTCCTGTGTCCCCCATCGAGGTTGGAGGTGTCACGGTCCCAGCCCCAGCACTGTCAGAGGTGGGGCTTCTCAGGCAGGGGCTCCAGTCTTGGAATCCTCAGGACCATCTCCCAAGGGTAAGGTTGTCAGGATCCCCCACATGTCCCCTTTGCAGGCTCAGCTGTTGCCAGCCCTGCAGGAGCTCTCGTGGCTGGAGGCTGCCGCTCCTCCCCGCCCGTGTGCTCCCGCCCGGCCTCTTCCCCGTTGCCCCAGCCCCACGTCACACACTGGCCTGTTTGTCCCTGCAGTGTGTGCTGTGTGGGGAGGCCCGGTCCCTGCATGGCACAGAGAAGCTCCAGCAGGTATTTAGTGAATTCACAGGTGAGACGAGGCTCAGCCGAAGCCTCCTGGGATCACGGAGACTAACAGCCAGGCGACAGTGAACGTGGACACGGCGCTAACTGGACCATCGCGTCTCACAGCGTCCACAGGCCAAACCCACAGTACATCCGACGGGGCGGCCGGGGTCACCTCACAGCCCTGCACAGGCTGCAGACCCGGGGCATAGGGCTTCTCACAACTACAGGAAAATAACCCAACACTCAGTCCAGCTCCTTTGGGGGAGTCAAAAAAAAGAGGGAAAGGAAGTAGAGAGTAAGTCCCCTCCCCACCAGGCTGCACGTGGCTGTGCCCCAGCCGGGTCCTCACCGGCCCAACTCCCTTGGCCCTGGCAGATGGGGTTGGGGAGGTGACAGATGGCCTGGCTGGGCTCCACACCCCAGCCAGGTGGGGACAAGGGAGGCCTGTTGCCATCATTCATGTATTTCTTTTTTTTTTTGAGGCAGAGTCTCGCTCTGTCGCCCAGGCTGGAGTGCAGTGGCCGGATCTCAGCTCACTGCAAGCTCCGCCTCCCGGGTTCAC
>NC_045450.1:73595390-73608408 GCF_002776525.5 Piliocolobus tephrosceles
ACCCCAACCCCAACCTTAACCCCAACCCCAACCCCAACCTTAACCCCTCTCGCTACCCACAGATCCAGCTCTGCCCCAGCCCCTCCCCCACGTCTGGTCCCCACAGCATAAGCAAATATCCCCACAGCCTTGCCCAGCGCCCAGCTCCACGTCTGCCCATGTTCTGACTCTGTCCTGCCCAGACTCTGGCCCCGCGTGCCTGACGCACCCAGGCTCCGAGTGTGTGCGCTTCTGCATGCCCTCCTGGGACCCACTTTATTCTGCTGGGCGGCCACAGGTTCGTTTCCTGGCCGGCGCAGAGAGCAGCTGTCCTGCCCTGAGTGTGGATCTACTCTGACCGCGCTGTGAGCCACACAGCGGAATGCATAAAGCCCCGCAGCTTGAGTCCCCAGATGGAGACAGAAGCTCCTCATAGCTGAGCTGCTGAGGGGCATCTGGGGCCCTGGCCTCCCACAGCACGGCTCGCCGGGCAGCCCCCACTCACCAGCCTTCCTCCAGATGTCCTCGGGCATGTAGCCGGTGAGGGTCCTTGGCAGGAACTCCCGGGGCACGTCTGAAACAGGGGCCAACGTCACACAGGATGGGCCACGCGGCTGCCTCTCCCCACCCTGGCTGGGCCCTGAGTGCATGGCATGAGTGTGCGCGTCCCTGGGGGAGGGCCCAGGTACCCCTGGACAAGGTCTTGCTCAGTCGCCAGGCACCCAGGGCGGTGCCCGGGCATGGGGGGGCATTGGAGCTGTGGACCTTGGACTCGGCTGGGAGCTGTGTGTGTCCTGGGCCTCTCCGGGTTTCAGTATTCATCACTGAGGCAGAGGAGCAGAGACCCTCAGGGCCTCCCAGCTCAGCCTCCGGCCCACCGGACGCCCTGAGCTCCAGGCTCCTGGGAGACCAGGCAGTGTTTCTGTACGAAGTGAAAAAGGTGCCTCTTTCTCAAGTGAAACTGTTTGCCTGGCGTTTCATTGCACTGCCTGCCTGGCAGCTCCCAGGTGTCTGCTCCCTCCCCACCCACCCGCCACACACCTAGCTGACACCCTTCAGGGCCGGCGGAGCTGCTGCGGGGCCGGGCCGTGGCGGGACTGGGGCCCTTCTTCGTGTCCTCCGTGTCGCTGCAGCGCCGTGCCCAGTGGTTGAGCTCCTCGCGGTCGGCCTCCTGGCACCTGCGCAGCACCGTGAGCGAGCGCCGTGTCTTCTCCACCATGTCCATGATGCAGTTCAGGAGCTGGGGGCGGGCGGATGGGCGGGGCGGAGCGCTTCAGCACCTCGGAGGGACCCGGGCGCACCGGACACTCCCTGTGCTGCCCACTCGGCCAGAGCCCTGGACAGGATGGGTGCCCGACCAGCCCACTGCCCACGAGGGCAAGGGGGTGAGGGAGGGCCCACCTCTACCGCTCGGAACGATGGGTCCCTAGCCTGGGACTGCCGGGCGCCTGGGGTACCAGACTCACACAGGACACATGCTTAGACGCACACAGGAGTTTACGATTCTCCTTTTTTTTTTTTGAGACAGAGTCTGACTCTGTCACCCAGGCTGGAGTGCAGTGGCGCGATCTCGGCTCACTGCAAGTTCCGCCTCCTGGGTTCACGCCATTCTCATGCCTCAGCCTTCTGAGCAGCTGGGACTACAGGCGCCCGCCACCGCGTCCGGCTAATGTTTTGTATTTTTTAGTAGAGACGGGGTTTCACCGTGTTAGCCAGGATGGTCTTGATCTCCTGACCTCGTGATCCGCCTGCCTCGGCCTCCCAAAGTGCTGGGATTACAGGCGTCAGCCACCGCGCCCGGCACGATTCTCCTTTTTAACCCGCTCAGGCGGCTCTGCCTCAGGGACCTGGCTTTCTGCCTGGGCTCCCCTTCCAAAAAGGAGGAGGGTGAGGGATGAGGCTGACAACAGTGCTGGGAGGGGTTCTGGCCCTGCGCCCGGCGACCCCTCCTTGGACGTGCTGTGGGATGAGGGGGGTGGGTTCTCACGAGCCCAGTTCCAGGACCGTCCCCTAACATGTCCTACCTCAAAGAGGCCTCAGCACTGCTTTCCCCCCACACTTCTTGTAAGACTCAGGATAGACTCTGGGAGAAGCCAGTGAGCAGAAAGTAAGTGGAGGGAAGGCAAGGCCCGCCATGATGGTTTTAGGAATCCTCCTCCCTGTGCCTCTCGCGTTGCCTTGCACCAGACACGATGCCTGCGCCCACAGTGGGGGAGGGGGCTCAGGTGAAGGACACAGCAGCTGGGCAGGGATGGGGCAGGCCACACAGGCAGGCACTGAGCTCAGGGGCACCCACACAGGCCTGCTGTCTCTAGCAGCCCCAGGCCCCATGGGGCAGAGCCATGGCCATGTTTATGGATGGGTGTAGCCATGCAGATATGGCTGTGTGTGGGTGTAGCTATGTATGCATGTAGTTGTGTGCGTGGTTGTGACTGTATGTGGGTGTGGTTGTGTGTGTGGCTCTGTGTGGGTGTGGTTGTGTGCATGGGTGTGGCTATCTGTGGGTGTGGCTGTGTGGGTGGGCATGGCTTTGGGGTGTAGCTGTGTGGGCGTGGCTGTGACTTGCATGGGTGTGGCTGTGTGTGGGTGCAGCTGTGTGTCGGTGTGGGTATAGCTGTGTGTGGGTGTGGCTGTGTGCATGGGTGTGGCTGTGTGTGTGGGTGTGGTTGTGTGTGTGGGTGTGGCCGCGTGGGTGTGGTGTGCATGTGTGTGGCTGTGGTTGTGTGCATGTGTGTGGCTGTGCACGTGGGTGTGGCTGTGTGGCTGTGGCTGTGTGGGCGTGGCTGTGCATGGCTGTGTGTGGGTGTGGCTGTGTGGGCGTGACTGTGTGTGGGTATGGCTGTGTGCATGGGCGTGGCTGTGTGGACACTCACGTTGTTGAGGTGCTTCCACTCTTCTGCCCACTCACGCTCTGTGAGCTTGTGGTCGATCACTTCTTCCTGCCGGGACCCAGGCACCACTGTGGATGGGGGAGGTGCATGCTTAGGTCCCACCCACAGCCAGGCTCCGCCCTATTCTCCCAGACCCCGCCCTCTGCTCCCAGGCCCCACCCATGGGCTGTGCCCACTGGAGACTACAGACATGGTAACAGAAGGGCTGGTTGACTTGATGAATGTGGAGGATGCCTGGGTTACTGAGCTGCCCGGGCCTCTGGGCCGACTGCTCTTCCCCTGCAACCTGGTACACGCCTCCAAGGGAGGGTCCAGTCTCAGTCCTGCACCTGAGGAAACTAAGCCTGGTTAAGAGCGGTGGAGGTGGGGTGTGGACCGAGGCTGGCTGGAGCTGGAGCGCTGTCCTCAGCCACTGTCTGGGAAGGCCTTGTTAGACGAACCGTGGCCTGAGGATGCCTCAGTGCCAAGTCACACCATGCCCTGGACCTGCCTTAGCCCGTGAACCAACGGGTAACCTCGCTGGGAGGAGCTGGTCTGAGTCATTCACAGCAGCCCTCTGCGGTCACCCGCAGGCGCCCACGACTCAACATGAGGCCACACCAAGCAACATGCAACCATGCCGCCTCGGCACCCGCCTCCTGTCTCTGCCTGTGAACACCACCAGCCATGCGGAGGCCAGGGCTCTCGGAGCACGCTGGCTCTGAGGCCTGTCCTATTCGGGGGTTGTTCTTTGCTTAGTTAAACTCTGTTCAATGCAGCGTGTCTCAGGTTTTCCCTTTTGACAGGCTCCAGGACTGAAGCTACAGGAGCCACTCCCACAGGTCACCAGGAACTAAGATGTGAGTGATGCCCAGCAGTGGCTGACTCTTTCATGGTGGCTGGGCCCACGGGAGACGTGAGTGACGCCTGGCAGTGGCCGACTGTTTTGTGGTGGCTGCGCCCACAGGAGATGTGAGTGACCCCTGGCAGTGGATGACTCGTGGTGGCTGCACCCACGGGAGACGTACGTGATGCTGGCAGTGGCCAACTCTTTCGTGGTGGCTGTGCCCACGGCTTCTGGAGACATCAGAAGCTTCCAGGCCCCACTGTTTTCTGCATTCGGCCATGGCTCATGCTTCCCGGGGCTGAGGTCTCCCTCTTTGGATCCTTTTCAGCCCCTAAAGATATCCTAGCCCCTGAACCTGAAATGGCTCCCCCAAATTGCAGAGGAGGTGAGGAAGTGGCAGCCACAGCTCAAAGTCACCACCCTGCTCTGCCGCCTGTGAAGCTGCAGCCGGCACCAACACCCCAACCAAAATAGTGGCTGAGACGTGCCCGACAGCTGGTGTTTATTTTTGTATTAGCAGAAGCGGGTGGGAGTCAGCACCTGCCCGGCCCGGCTGCAGCATGCCAGACGCCGTCACCTGCTGCCTGGGCCCAGGCCCTGGAACCTTCTGCAAGGTGGGGGCTGGGAAATGGCCTTGTGCAGGGCAAGGCCTCTGCTGACCCGGCTGCTGGGCCCCCACCGTGCCCCGGGTCTCTGTCTCAGCATGGCAGACTGGAGGCCTCCCTGCAGCCTGTCCTGGGGGGCTCCTGGGGTGGGGCTGGGCCTAACCATCTCTGGGTCCTCAGCACAGAGGCTGTCAAAAAGTCAGGCAGGCTGGGCTATGAGACTGTGAGCACATTATGTGTGCTCTCGGGCTCCAGTCTCCTCATCTGTGGTATGGGGGTGCTGACGCTACCCTGCTGACGGGCTCAGGAACGAGTGAAGGGTAAAATGCACCGAGACTCCATGCCCACTTCTCTGTTATCCATGCCCGTCAGGCCTCAGGCCAAGACTCCGTGCCCACCTCTCTGTTATCTACACCAGCCAGGCCTCACTCTGAGTCTCCATGCCCACCACCTGCTCTAGATACCAGCCAGGCCTCACGGCAGCCCTTGCTGGACTCTGCATTAACTCCCCCGGGCCTTGGACTCTGAGAGGTGGGACTCTGGTCTGACCCAGCTGACAGAGGAGGACACTGAGATGCAGAGCCATGTGACCCGCCTGCAGGTGCACTGTAGGAATCGCCAAACTCGGATGAGAACCACGTGGGCAGCTCCAGGCCCGAGGCTGCACACCCCAGGGGGAGAGGTGGGCTCAGGGCCCAGGACAGGCCCCTCTGCAGCCACCACCCTGCCCCGGCGGGGACAGGACCCTCCTGGCCCCGAATGGTGCCAGGCAGGGGGGACGGGGTCTCCTGAGTTCGGGTGCATACAGCTGCCCGTGGTGCCTTGCGCCCACATGCTCAGGTGTACACACATGGGCACACGTGTGCTCCTGTAACCTGCCTCCACACGTCTGCCCCACCACACTGCTCACCAAGTGGCCGATGGCGCTCTCGCAGCTCCCGGGGGTCCGCATGGCGGTAGGCGTCTCGGAAATGGTGGGCCATGGCGATGTCCTCCAGGCGGTAATGCGGTGGCGTGGGCTGCGGGGGCCCGTTGCTGGGGCTGTAGCGCTGGGCAGGGTTCAGGGTGCATGGCCGTTTGCTGAGGTGCTCGGGGTGCAGTGGGTCACGGTCCAACCCGTTCTCTTTGGTCCTAGCCCAAGAGCAGGCGGGGTGGGGGCAGTGGATATCGCAGAGCCAGGGACAGAGGTGCAGGCGGGGTGAGAGGCAGATAGGTGTGGGCAGAGAGAAAGAGGACACGTAAGGGCGAGACAGAAACATGGAGCAAAACACCAGCCCTGGGAAGCCCAGCCTGGCACCCCCACTCGCCACCCCTCTGCCGGGGCCTATGCCAGCCTCAACCCCTGCTCGAGCTGTATGGGATCCTGAGGCCTGGTGGTCAAAGAGCCGGACTCGCTGCTCTGGGAACGAGGAGAGGGATACACCAGCCTCCCGTAACTGGAGACCACCCGCCCCCTGGGCAGCAGCAGCACAAGAGTATCTGGAGCAGCAGACTGGGCCCAGCCCAGGCACCTGGGGACCCTGGACCGCTGGACGCTCAGAGTCCACACCCAGCACACAGGGGAGAGCCATCCTCCCACCAGCCTCCCCCCTGTCCTCCTAGGCTCCCCGGAGCATCTGAGTCTGCAGCCCACTGGGGTGTCTGCCCGTGCAGCCGCCAAGCCTGCTGGCCCTAGGATGCTTCGCCATGCTCCCTCAGCCCGAGTGGGCTGGCCGGGCCTGCAGCCCCAGAAGTGGTTCCCTCTCTTACCGAGAGGGGAGCAGCGTGAGCCGCGTGGCCATGGTGCCCCCAGCCCAGATGCCCGGAGCCCACAGGTACCTGTCGGGTATCCTCCTCTTGCCGTTCTCGTTGACTTCCAGCAGCAGCTCTGAGGAGTCAATGGGGGAGGAGGCGCTGGCGTCCAGCAGGAGCTGCTCATGCTGGGCCAGGTACTGGGCGGGCGTCTGCTTGGCCAGGCGTGCACAGTGCAGGAGCTCCCGCTGCAGCAAGGGCAGGTTTGCCTGTGGGGTGGGGAAGGAGGGTCTGGGGGGCGTGCAGGGGTGCACAGCCCTGCTCAAGTCTGAGCAGAGGGGGCCTGGGTTGGGTGGCTGAAAGCTCAACTTGACCTCGGGCCTCAAAGATTAGGTGCTCAACCTCTGTGGGCCTCAAGTTCCTTCCTAGCAGTGCCGTGGGAGGGTGCCGTGGGAGAGTGGGCATCGAGGCTCGCAGGAGTGCCTCACCAGGGCCACACAGCGACGTGGGGCGTGTGAGGCTTGAGCCCAGATCCTGGACTCCCAGGCTGGGGCTTTTCCACTGCACCCAGCTCCCTCGCGCCGTCTGGAGAAGACGGTGCAGCAGATCACGGCTAGTCTTCCCGCCTGCACCCGCCCCGCCCAGCAGGCACCACATGACCGGGCACAGCTGGGGAAATGCAGGCTCAGAGAGGGGGAGGCAGCCCCGGGTCTGCAGGCCCTCACACGAGGGAGCTGGGAGTAAAACCCGGCTGAGATTACGGGCAGTATGTCTGCTCCAGCCCTGATGGGAAACCCCTCAGAGTCAGCTTCCCCTTCCCTTCCTGCTGGTTTCCAGCCTTGGCCTCAACGGAGTGTGGACTTGGGAGGTGAACACCTGTGTTCTGTGGCCGCGCTGCTCTGAGCACGTGGTGCTCAGTGATCCTCCAGCCTCGGTGAGGACAGCCTCAAGACCGGGCTCCGTGTTTGCGGGTAAGGACTCCGCAGCGTGCGGCCGAAGGACGGCCCAGTGTACAGGATTCGGGCGCAGACCCTGCCTTTGGCGTCTGTGAGTACTCACGGCGCCCACTGGCTCCAGGCTGGCACCGCTGGGCCGCAAGCTGTGCTCTCAAAGTCTTCCCAGAGCTGCCGCAGGAGGGCGGACAGGCTGGACCCTGAGCGTGCTGGACCGGGGCCCAGCAGCAGGCCACTTGGGAGGGCCAGTGGTTCTAAGCATTTGTAAATAAATACAATTCCCCAACTTTCTCATGCGTTTCAAAGCTGCCACGCCGCCTTCTCCCGCCAGCGCCTCCCCCTTCCCCATGAGTGCTTCCACCAGGCCCTCGAGCAGTGCCGGCTGCGGGCCTGTTTTTCTCTTTGGATAGCTGAACAGGGGCCAACCAGCCATCTGTCGAGCACATTAGGAGCATGAGCTGGGAAACGAGGTCCCGGGAGGTCTGAGGAGCCAAACATCCTCCCTCCCTCATCAGCCCCTCCCCAGGGGCCTCCCCTTCTCCCCTTGGCCCGTTTGGGAACCGGCTGGTCGCGGTTAGGGCAGGGGGAACATCTGGATCCCTGGCTGGCTGGGGCCGGCTGGGGCCAGCTGGGAGCCAGGGCGGTGGGTGGGGTTGCATCCCAGGCTTCTGGAAAGCCTGACCCTTGGGCCGCGTGTGGGGCAGGCTCGGAAGAGTGCAGGGGACCCAGGACTGGGCAACACTAGCGTGTGCGCCAGACGCATCGCTGCCCTCGGCCAGCAGGGAATGGCTCCCCCAGGCCTGCAGAATGGGGTGGGGCCTGTGGGAGCCTCCTGCAAAGCCTCCTTCGAGGCAGTGTCCCCACTCTGTCCCCAGGAGTCCAGGGCACCCGGGAGGTGTCACCACTAAAATGCTACACAAACTGAGCTGGTCAAAAATGCCCCAACCCCACCGCCGAATGGAGGCTCTGACTGCAGAACGCCCGAAGCTGTCCTCTGCACAGATGCGAACTCAGGCTGGGGAAGTGATGTTCGCAGCGATGGCAGCGGTGGCTGAGGCACTAGCTGAGCTACAAGGGCTTTCGCAGACTCCGCTGCTCTGCCAAGCACCCAGCTAAAGCCTCCCTGACCGTGGGCTCTGCCATAGAGAGGCTGTGGCCTTGGGCTGCTCACTTAACCTCTCTGATCCTTGCTGTATCTGCAACATGGCACCGTGAAGACTCCGGCCGAGACGGGCTCTGGCGAGCTCCGGGTAAATTAGCTCCGTCCTTTCCCACTGCCCTGTGCGGGGGGTTCACCACCCCAGCTACCAGAGAGAGGACGCAAGCCAGGGCTGGGGTTCCAGCCAGGCAGGCCCCCACCCTCTCCCGCCCCTTAGCCACTATTCCTGCCGTTTCTAGGATGATGTCTCCAAGGGCTGCGTGAGGGTGCCCCACACTGGGGCCTGGGGGCTGTGGATGTCTCGGGAAGGTGCTACCCCTCCCCTAGCCCAGGCTACGTCAGGAACACCGAGGTCCAAGGGGGTGGCTGGGGGTCACTCCCACTAGGCTCCTCCTGTCTGGCCTGGGAAGGTCGGGTTCCCCCACTACACTCTGCGTCTGAAGGGGCTGCTGCCCTGTAGGGGTGTGGGCGGGGTGGGGGATGGGTGGGCGGGGTGTGGGCGGGGTGAGGGCGACTCCCTGGGTGGGACAGCCGGGCCAGGGTTCTGGCTGGTATCTGAGCAACAAGCCCTGGAAGCAGGACTGGCCGCAGGATCTTTAGCTTTATTTTCAAATCCTCCCGGCCTCCCCCCAGGAAGCTCCATGTCAGAGAAGTGACCGGACTTCATGTCCCGCTGGCCCTGGGCCCCGAGTGGGGGCATGAGGTGGGCTGGCCCTGGGCTGCAGCTGCACCACACAGGCTGTGGGAGCCCCTGTGTACCGAGGGGAGACTGAGGCGGACGGTGCCCTCACAAGAGCAGTGCTGTGGGCGGCGCCATGCTGGGGTGCGGCCGGGGGACACCAGGGCCTGACCAGGCGTCATGGATAGAGGCCGTAGGCCTGGTGGAGGCAGGGGTGGGGACGCTGTGGCATCTCTCTGCCTGACCCTGCTCCTCGGGTAAACAAGGGTGGCTGGGTCCCCAAAGACTGGGAGGAGTGGGGGCTGTAGCAAGTTAAAAGAAGGGAAGGGAAGAGAAGGACCGCTAACGAACTGCAAACGACGCCAGATGGGCCCAGGCTCCTGACACTCCAGAAGCTTCTCTTTTGTCACCAGCTGGGAGCATAAGCACAGCAGGGCGTGGGAGGGGCAGGGAGGGCAGGAGGAGGGAGGGGGTGGAAGGAGGGGGTGGGGGAGGGAAGGAGGGCAGGAAGGAGCGGAGGAGGCTGGGCAGGGGGGAGGGAGGGCAGGAGGGAGGGAGGGAGAGGGTGAGGGAGGGTGGCAGCAGAGGTGAGTGTGATGTGGGGTCCCCTTGGGGAGGGACTGAGGGGGATCAGGGTCTGGCCCTGGGCGTGCCCTGTAACGACCATGGCATTTAGAGTTTGACAGATCTCGGTTTGAGCCCTGGCTCCAACTCTCCACCACCTAGGGGGAACCCAGAGCCTCAGTTTCCCCACCTGTTAATCAGGAACATGGCAGTGCCTATGCTACACCTTGACAGGTGTCAACAGGGCTGTGAGAGATCTGCATGAAGCAATTCGTCCTCCGCTAAGGGACATTTCAAATCCCTGCACGATGCCCCGCGGGAATCCAGAACGTGCCTCACCTCCCTGCAGTCCCCGCGACCTGGGAGGCTGAGGTGGAAGAGTCCCCTGAGCCCAGGAGTGAGGCCCGTTCTCTCCACGTGTCCCTCCGTGCTGTCTCCCCAACAGCCTGAAGATGATTCCATTTTGCAGATGCAGAAACCGAGGCAGAGAGGAACTGGCCTAGCCCAGGGGCCAACAGCTGCTAAGTGGCAGGGTTGGGCTCAAGCCAGGGAGTGTCTGATCTGGTCTGTCCTCTGGACCCCTGAGGGGAGGCCTGGCCCAGCTGAGATGGAGCCCACAGCAGGGCGGGCAGTGCTCAGGTGGGCCCGAAGGTGCGGCCAGACTGGCAGCTCCCAATTAAGCTCCATGGAACCCGGACCCCAACACGTGCTCAGCAGAGAGGGTCATGGGGTCAGATACATTTGGGGAACCCTTCCTCAGCTCCTGCTAGAGATGTGCGGCTGGGGAAACGGACACCCGCAGAGATGGCAGTCTGACTCCACGGCACTTCCGTGCCTGTCCCATTTGCCTGTGTGTGGGAATCACTCTCCCATGGGAATCACTGGCTTCATTCATTCATTCATTAGTTCAGAGACAGGGTCTTGCTCTGTTGCCCAGGCTGGAGTGCAGTGGCATGATCGCAGCTCACTGCAGTCTCGACCTCCTGGGTTCAAGCGATCTTCCCACCTCAGCCTCCCAGGGAGCTGGGACCATGGGTGCATACAGTGCCCAGCTAACTTTTACAATTTTGTAGAGATGGGGTCTAGCTGTGTTGCCCAGGCTGTTTTTGAACTCCTGGCCTCAGGCAATCCCCGCTCCTCAGACTGGCGTCTGTAAAAATGCAGGCTCTGATGCAGTCGGTTTCGGCCGGGCCGAGAGCCTGCATAGCTGACAAGCCCCGCGTGCTGCCACCCTGGTCCACGGTTGATCTGGGTGTGAGCATGTGACCTGTTTCATCCACCTGCCTACATGGCCACGTAAGACCCTTCCCGCCTGTCCACGCCTCCCGCCCTCACCTCTGTTCTCTCAGCCCCACGTATTCTGTTCCAGTCGCACTGACCCCTCTGCTGCCCCTCAAGCACAGCGGGCGCCCCACGCCTCAGGCGGCCTCCACACCCGGCACCCCACGCCTCGGGGCCTCCACACCCGGCACCCCACGCCTCGGGGCCTCCACACCCGGCGCCCCACGCCTCGGGGCCTCTCCGCACCCGGCGCCCCACGCCTCAGGCGGCCTCCGCACCCGGCGCCCCGCGCCTCGGGGCCTCTCCGCACCCGGCGTCCCGCGCCTCGGGGCCTCTGCACATGCAGTTCCTGCTGTCTGGAAGTCCCTGGGCTGGCTCTGCACCCAGCTCCGCCCTCATCCTCAGTCCTCACCAACACGCCTCCAGGCAAGAGACTTTCGGAACATTTCTCCACCACGGACAGCTGCAGATTTGACGGTGGCTGTGGACCCAACGCCTTCCCACCCCCAGGTGCCGGCTCCAGGAGGGACCTGCTGCATGTCCTGGGCCCTGTCCCTGAGCCTCGCCCCACGCTGGCACATCATCTGTGCCCAGAAATCACCTGTGGAGTGAGCCAGCGGCAACCAGAGCCGAACCGGACAGCTCTGTCCTGCACTGGATTCAGTGGTGGACTAATCCTCCAGTCTGGGAACCAGTTTTCAGGCCTTAACTGGTAGGAATCAACCCTGACTAGTCAACTAGTCCGCAGTGCTCCCCTAGGGCACCACAGGTCCTAGGCTGGCCAAGATCGACGCCTGACACTTCTTCACCCACCTGTCTATCCGGCCACATCAGCCCCTTCCCGCCTGTCCACACTGGCAAGGAATAGGATTAGGGGCCTTCTAAGGAGGCCCCCGCAGCAAAGGGGATGGGTTTGCCATTACCTTCAGGAAGGGAATGACAAACGGCCGCAGAGGGAAGTTGGTGGCCTCCTGAAGCTTGGAATGAAACTCCTCGATCGTCAGCGTCGAGTTCTGCAGGGGAGAAAACCCACCTCACACCGGCACCGCTCGGCACATGAGCCAGCCCTGGCCCGCCCACGCCTGAGGAGGAGGCTCCATGTTGGAAGCAGGCAGGCAGCCCAGGAGCTGGGCACGACCTGGGAGGGTGCAGGCAGCATCATGGGAGCGGGTCCACGCCCAGTCGTCAGCATGCAGCCCACGTGCGGACTCCGTGCCATGGCTGCATCCTCATTCAACGGAGGGAATACGCACGTCCCAAGGCCCTGGCTGCCCCTGCCCAACTCACCACCAGGCCCAGCACCAGCGTGCGCACGCGCTCCCCAATCTCTGGGGAGATGTCGCTGCCAAACTGCTGCAGGGCGGTGAGGAAGCGCTTGAGCTTGCTGAGTTGCCGGGCCCCACAGGCTGGGGGCAGGTGCTGTGTGGACAGGGAGGCCGTGGACGAGGTGGCCGGGCCATTGCTGAAGCCGTTGGGTGTGGACGGTGCGCCGCTGATGGCTGTCGGCGAGTGGCTGCTGCCGTTCATCACTGCAGGAGGGAAGCAGGTGTGAGGGCGAGGGACACAAGACACGAGGACACGAAGGTGACGGTGACAACACGGCCCAGATGGCGACAGTGAGGGCAGCAGCGACCAAGGTGACAATGTCAACAGCAATGGCGACAATAATGGGACACAAGGACAGCAGTGCTGAGGATGACAGCAGGAGCCCTGGGCCCGCCCAGGGCAGCTGAGCCGGACCTTTGTGTGCTGACCATCTGTCCTTCCGGCCCTGCTCTGAGAGGTCACACACACCCGCTTACAGACGTGGAAATGGATACCCAGGGAGGTGAAGCCTCTTTGCCCCAGGTCCCCAGTGGGTAAGGGCTGGGATGGCATCCAAAATGGTGGTGGCTGTGGAGTGACTGCGTTCTGAGTGTGGCTTCCCCTGCCTGGCACCACCCGTGGGACTTGCTCTGGGGCTGAAGTCAGGCCCTTCACACTGAGGAGGGGTGTGGCCCCTACACCTGGCCTGGAAGACACCGACCCACCAGGCTGGCTCAGGTTTTCACTGCGAACAGGGAGCGAGGGGCTTTTCCACACAACGGGGGCTTGATGGCTCAGTTCCCACTTTCTGGAGGCGCAGAAGACTTGGAAAATGAGAAGTCGCTCTGCCCCGAAAGACCAGCTGCCACCACCTCTGGCATGACGTTCCCAAGCAACACCCCACACCCCACACTGACTGGAGGTGCCAGTCAGGCACCTCCCAGCCCTGAGCAGTTTCCCCCACAGGTGCCTCCCAGCCCCGAGCAATGTCCCCAAACCAAGTGCCTCCCAGCCCCGAGCAATGTCCCCAAAACAAGTGCCTCCC
>NC_045450.1:73608418-73619518 GCF_002776525.5 Piliocolobus tephrosceles
CCCCGAGCAATGTCCCCAAAACAAGTGCCTCCCAGCCCCGAGCAATGCCCCATACAGGTGCCTCCCAGCCCCGAGCAATGTCCCCAAAACAAGTGTCTCCCAGCCCTGAGCAATGTCCCTCCTACATGTGTCTCCCAGCCTTGAGCAACGTTCCAGACAGGTGACTCCCAGCTGCCAGCAATGCCTTCATTTGCCCCAACACCTGGGCTAATGGGGTTCCAGGGGGCAGAGGAGCTGGGACACCCAAGGACACATTGGGTGGGTTCCTGCCTCTAGTGGCTGGACACACAGATGCATGTGCACACAGACCAGCGCATGTTGAGGACAAGCAGGTGACATAAGGAACAGCTGAGGAGTGCACTGCAGGGCTGCCTGTTGGCCACTGAGACGTGACTGCCTGGCTGGCCCTCCTATTGGGGTCAGCGTTCCAGGGGCCTGGCAGACATGGGGCTGCTATGGAAGGTCCCAGGGCTGGGCCTCACCCCTTTTCTCAGGTGACAGAGCTAAGGCCAAGCCTCTTGCAAGGAGGCCAGGGTGGCCCTCCTGTGCCCGGGACACCTGCACCCTGTGCCCTTGGCCTCAGGAGCCTGAGGGGCGACCTCTAGGCTCTGCAGACAGGTCAGAGGTCACAGGGCTCCCAAGTCCCTTGCTGATGGGAGGGGGACTAGATGCCTCTGGAAGGCGTGAAGTCCTGGCCAACTCCTGCTGTCAGGATGACCGAAACCCCACACACACTCACAACTGGCTCCCACCTCCTGCACAAGGACACGCTCCCTACACAGGGTACCAACTCCCCTGCTCCCGGAGTGAGCCCTCCATTTCCCTGCGTCCACTCACCCCCCACTACCCTTACACGCATGCACACGCATGGACACACGTGCACACAGGTATGCACATGCACACACGCGCACACACATGCACACACGCACGCACGGCTATGACGTTCACGCACGTCTCTCTTGCTCCACTGTGGCCCCGAGTGCCTCTCTCCAGGGAGCCCACCCCTGCCCTTGCTGAGAGTGTGCGTCTGGGGGTGGGGGCAGCTCAGAGCCACCTGCTCCCTCAGGGCCGAATTCCTCCAAGGCTCCAGCCGCATGTTCACGCCTGTGGCTGAGGCCTGGCGGGGCCTGTGTGTGCCGAGGAGGAGAGGAAAACCCTTTCTCCAGGATGGAGACGCCCCTGGGCTGGGCTGGTGCAGCAGCTCCTCCTGGGAAGCCGGTAGGCACGTGCTGTTTACTTCATGTGCCCTGGATAGTGGGGGGTCTTGGTGTACCCCTCAGATCAGGCCAGCCCTGCCCATCCTAACCTGGCCCTGGGAGGTGACCCTGCTGAGTGTTGTGGACTCTGCCTGGACGGGAGGGAACATGGGACGTGGGGGCCCACATGCCGGGCCCCCTTCCTGGGCTGCGTCCCCACAGCTGTGGCCCCGGCTGGGCCTGGCCTCCCTTTCTACCTGCTCCTGCAGGCCTGGGCTGGAAGGGGCCACACCCTCCCAAGGTTGACTGACCAGCCCGTACCTCCACCGAGGCCCTTCTGAGGGGTCAGACCTTCTCTAAGTGTCCCTCCAGTAACCCTTAGGTGGCCGCCATTGGCTTCCTCCACTCCACCTTCCCAGAAGCTGCCTGAGGCTCTCACCTTCCCGACCGCAGTCTAGTGGCACCTGCGACGTGCCTCTCGGGTCAGGGAGCCGTGCTGTGGCCCAGGCTGGGCTCTGCATCTGTGCACACACAGGCTGCACGGTCATCACACACATTCCACGCGGCAGATGGGCACCGAGGCACCAAAGACACTCAGCAGGGCAGCGTGGCTCCCCGAGACCGTCTCCTGTCCCCGGCAGAACCCACACACCGAGCAACCAGCGCTGGGCACAGTGGGACAGGGTGACGCCAGCCCTGTGCTCAGAATGTTCTTGGTGGAGAGGGCGGAACAGATGTGCCCACAATGACGGCCTCCCCTGGGGCCCAGTGCTCACTCTGCTCTTGCTCCAGCCTGGGCCTCACAGATACCCACTGCAGGGTCTGCAGGAGGAGGCCAGAAGGGCGGGGGGCACCGCAGAGGCCCTCAGACACACCAGTGTGGTAAGGACGTCCAGACAGACACAACCTTGCCTGCAAGGGCTGGGGGAAGCTGCCCTGGTTAGGAGCGAGGACCTGGCCGCCAGGCCCAGACGTGCCCTATGACTCAGACTCGGCGCCTAGCCTCAGTTTCCTCATTTGCAAATGGCTCCCAACCCATCCCGGAGTTCCAAGTGGGGCTCCAGGGATCAAGGGACAGCATGGCAGTGACTCCTTTGTACCGTGTGTCCCCAGCTGGAGTCGCTCAGGCCAGACCTAGGCTTCCCTGGCCTCTCCTTCACTGCCCAGGTCAGGTCACCCCCCAGGTCAGTGGCTCCATCCCGACTGGTTTTATGGTTTGGGTGATATGTGAGGCTGTGGCAGTAAATGGCCCCCATACCTACTGGAATTCTGGAAACCACTAACTGAAGGTCAGATATGCCATAAAACCTTGAATGCACACGTGGCCTCGGTCGTTCCTACGGGCTCGCTGCAAAATTGAGACACCTCTGCTGCTGGGGCCGTGAACCTCCACACGGCGTTCTGAGCGGCGCTCCCCTCAACCAGGGGCGGCCTGCGTAGAGGGTAGCCTGTCTGTGCCTCTGGCTTGAATGATCTCGGCAGTGCCTTCCTGGGCTCAGGATGGACGCATTGGCCCTCTGGAGTGCGTGGCACCGATAATGGCACCGTGTTCTGGGGCTTTCCCTCCTCCAGGGGGACAGTGGACACTGAGGCAGGATGCACTGAGCCCCTGGTCTCTTGCTCTCTGAGGTTCTGTCCGGAGGACCCCACCACACTGCTGAGTTTCCCTCTCACTGGTGAGCTCCAACTGGCCACACGGTGGACTCTGACACACACACACCCCGTCAAGACTGAAGACAGCCACTTGCGGTCACCCAGCCAGGCCAGGAGACGGCCCGTCACCATGGGAGATCTCACCACAGTGGGAGGCTGGTTTCTCCAGGACACGCAGGACTGTCACCGGGACTGTGGACCTTCCAGTGGCTTCTCAGACCGCCACGGTGCACACCGGGGCCCCTGCCCACCGCCCCGGCCGGCCTGGGCCTGGCCCTCCCTTAGGTGCGCTTACCAGCCTTGCCCTGGGTGCCTGGTCCTTCCAGCGGCCTGCTCGCCCTCGCCTGCCCGCGCGCTCCCTCCCGCGCTGCCGGGCAGTCTCAGCAGCTAAAGAGACGCCGAAAATAACCGCGGCACAAGTGCTTTCACTCCCGCAACAGGTGTGTTACTAAGTTAGACTGCACACGTGTCCCCAGCTGAGGTTTGGGGGCACACGTGTCCCCAGCTGAGGTTTGGGGGCACACGCGAGCACCCCCGCGGCTCCCCCAGCATCAAAGCCTTGGTGGGGGGGTCCGATGGGACACAGCCCTAAGGCAGCCCCTCCTGTCACCCCTGCTCCTTGCTGTGGTGGCTCCAGGAGCTGGGATTCACCATCTTTGCCATCCATAAGATCACACAGTGGGTGACAATAGCCACTGTCCAGGAGCTGCATGCCAGGCGCGGATGCATGGCCAGGCCCATCACAGAATAACAGCTGTGACAAGGACAGCCCCGTGCAACAGAAACAACGCACAGTTGTTCTGCCACCCTCATTCTTAGAGCCGGGAGTGACGCGACAGCCACACCTGGGCCATACTGCCAGGCTGGCTGGTAGGGATGGACCGGAGTCTGGCTGATGGGCTCGAGCATGGCTGCACTCACTGGCTGAGAAAAACTCTAAACACCGCCTGTTAAGAGCCCGTGCTCCCTGAACACCTGCCATGGGCCACGCCCGTCGACGCAAATGTCTGCTGGAGACTCAAGTCTGCTGAGCGCCCAGCGTGTGCCCGGCCCCACCATCTCATGGTTCCTGGAGATCACCCTTGGCACCAGGGCCCATGATGACTTCCATTTTACAGGTGGGGAAACTGAGGCACAGGTGGTGGC
Organism: Piliocolobus tephrosceles; assembly: GCF_002776525.5. NCBI lineage: Eukaryota > Metazoa > Chordata > Mammalia > Primates > Cercopithecidae > Piliocolobus > Piliocolobus tephrosceles. The sequence continues at coordinate 73,612,414 of NC_045450.1, forward strand.
ACCTGGCCAAGGTCACCCTGGCAGGAAGAGTTGCAGCTGGGACTCCAGGTAGGTGGGGTCTGCCCTAGCAGACATGGCTGAGCTACAGGCCTGCCAGGGACAGTGTCACGCCCCTTCCCTCTGCACTCATGGTCAGTCCCACTGGCCATGTTTTGCTGCTGGGGAAGGAGAGCTCAGAGAGGCTCTGCTCCTGCCTGAAGCCCTGCAGCTTGGAGCGGAGGGTCTGTGGGATGCAGGGACCCTGCGGCTCTGCCCGCCTGCGCCCTCTTCTCCCTAAGGACGCAGGACCCACATGACAGAGGCAATGCTGAGGGTGTGGAGGCCGTGGAGGAGTGCCGGCACCCCCAGGGAGGCAGTGCTGGGCCCGCAGAGGGTGCTGCGGTGAAGATCTCCGGGAAGGCCTGCGGTTTTTGTTATTTTACTTACAGAGACAGACCATAGACCATTTTAAGCAGCCATGAAAACGGCCGTGGGGCAGCGTCGCAGGCCCGTCCTCTCGATCTGTAAGCAAAATAAGAAAAACACGCTGTCAGGAGGGGCGTGGGCAGGAGACTCTGCCCTCAGGGGCGCCCGCAGCCGCCTTTTCCTACTTCTCAGAGCGATTTTCTGGATGGGGCTCTGTCACCACCCGGGGCCAGGCCACTCCGCTCTCTGGGCCTCAGTTTCCTTCTCTGAGAGTGGATGATTCTAAGGGCCACATTTTTGACAAGACCATTCCAGAGTCTATAAGAACCAAGGCTTCTCTATGAGCAGGGGCAGGGCCCCTCGTTTTCAACATCCTCTTCCCAGAAGGCACCTGTGACCCCATCAGCACCATCCTCAGGGGCCTGGGCTGAAGCTGCATGTCCTAAAAGTGATCTGAGACTTGGCTTGGAGTCTCAAATAAAGCCCTGGGTCAGTGCTGGAGGAGGAAGCACCAAACAGGAAGGAAGATTTGGCCGGGCGCGGTGGCTCATGCCTGTAATCCCAACACTTTGGGAGGCTGGGGTGGGAGGAGAGCTTGAGCCCAGGAGTTCAAGACCAGCCTGGGTGATGTAGGGAGTCCCCATCTCCACTATATAAATGAAGAAAGAAAGATTGAATTTGTCCAAGCTGAAGTCAGTGGCGAAGGCCACAGGAAGACAGGCTGGAGCTCTGTAAGCAGGTAGTGAGTTCTCTGTCAAGGGGGTAATCAAAGGCAGGGTAAAGCCTTAGCCCTTTAAGCATCCTCCCAGCTTTAGAGGAGTTTGATCTGGGTCCCTGCTCCTTATATTCCTCCCCCCTCCAGCCCCGTTCCCGCAGCAGCACCGCAGCTTCAACTCCAAGATGAATTTGTTCCCAGGGCAGTCAGTGGGCAAGAAAAACTTCGGCCCTCAAGTCTCCGTTCAAGCTTAGTCTCCCATCAGCTTGGCTCAGAGGTCAGTCCCTGGGGAGGAGCCTCCCGGCAGGGCTCTGCCACCGAGTTGTGGCCCCTCAAGGACACCCACCAGCCAGGGGCAGGGGTGCGGCCAACCACCTGGCTTTCAGGGAATTGCGTGGATTAGGCGATGAATCTGAGGCCACCTCAGGGGCAGCCAGAGCCTCAGACTAATGCTCCTGACAGCCCGGTGGGACTGCAGTGTCGGCTTAGAAAAGAAAAAGCACCTGCTTCTCTCTTTCATAACCTTCACACTCCTTAAACCAGCTGGGACCTCACCCCAGAAACCTGACCCCAAGGTGGGCTGAGAGTGGAGGGGGCGGGAAGGACCCCAGCCCCAGGCATGCTGGCTGCCCTCACAACTGTTCCCAGGTCGCCGGAAGCAGAGCCTGAGGCTCCGCTGATCCCACCCCACCCCCAGCCAGGAGCATCGGGTCCCCAGACCAGCACCTTCGAAGCAGAGGCTGCTGGTGCCCGGGGAGAAGCAGGTCGGGGAGACGCACCCTTGAGGGTCTGGGGAACCAGGCTCAGCCCACGGCGTTTGTCCCTGACACTGGGGCCTGAGGTCTGTGGAGTGGGCGTTTTAGGCACTGCACCCATGGCCGGGTCTCCTGTGGTCCGTCCTGAGCATTTCCTCCCCCAGGGCTGGGGTGCGCTGCGAATTGAACACACCAGTGGTCTCCCCTCTCTACCTATGCGGGCTCGGTGTGGTCGCAAGCTGCCTGGTGGAAAGAGACGGCCCGTGGTTCGTACCAGACGGGAGGGCTCTTCCGGAAGAGAGGGAAGGGTGATTCCAGCCCAGCCACATCGCCGTGTGACAAGCACATGTGAGAAAAAGCCCAGCCAACCTCTCACTAGAAACTGTGGCCAGCTCCGCAGAGCCAGGACCTGCATGCTGGGCCTGCCGTCCTCCAGGACCCGCAAAATCGTGAGTGTGGCATCCTGACTGTCGGAGGCAGGGCTGGCCCCCAGTACGGGCCCCATGACACGTGGAGGCCCCAGGGGTGCAGGGAATAGGTGTTAGGCTGTTTGGCTCCTACTGAGTGCTGGGCACATTTCCAGCTGTACCTGCCTCTGGGCGGCACACCTGGGGCACCCCATTGCTGGGTCACCCCATTCCCCAACCAAGTCAGGAGGCTGACTCGGAGCCAGCATCCCACAAACAGGGCTGCAAATCTGCTGCCTGACCCCACAGCCAGTGCTCTTTCCAGATGCAGGGGAGATGACGGCCAAAGCCTTCGGCGGAGCGGGCCCCCAGCCTCAGGGGCAGAGCCAGGGAGGGAGCCAGGCCTGGCCCATAGCCACCTGGTGCTCTGTGGACAGTCGTGACATAAAGGGACGGAGGAAGCAGCTCTTCCTGGCCTGTGGGGGACCCGGGGCCAGCGGGACAGAAGTCTCAGGCTCCTCCCACGGAGAGGGCTTCATTTGAGTTTCAGAGCTTTCTGGCCTCTGAATGTGGAGGTGGAACATGGAGTCTCCACCCCTGCAGACACTGAGATGCCCTCCTGAGCCCCCGGCCTTGAGGGGCCGGGACGCTGCCCACCCCGCCGGCCCAGCAACTGGGCCACAGAGCACCAATTCCGTCCTCAAAGCCAAGCCTCGGGGTTGACCGCGATGAGAACTGGCTGCTCCCTGCCCCACAGCCCCCCAGAGCCCCCCAGAGCCCACCCTCAGCGGCTCTGTGCGCCAAGCATGGCCAACCCCTTGCCCAGGGCCAGCAAGGTCAGGCCTCAGAGCTTCTCGAGGTCCCGCCCTTCCGGCCTCCTGTGCTGAGGCCCCCACCCTGGCCCCCGTGCTCAGTCGGGCTGCCGAGCTCCTGGGATCTGAGCCCCTCCAAGGCCAGAGCCGCTCCTGCGGTCCCTCCAGGGGGCCTGTACACAGGTGACCTGCTGTGTGACCCTGGGGAAGCCCCGGACCCCGTCCGAGCTCCACATTCCCTCTGGATGAGCATCCCTGGGCCTGCCAGATGAGGCAGGAAGCCTGAGGCACAGCGGCCGGCTTTGACCCAAGGCCCACGGCTGGCTCTGCTGCAAGGCCTGTGTGGACTCACCGGGCCCCACCACAGCCCTGGGAGGACTCTCACTGCAGAAGAGGAAGCCCAAGCCCCCAGAGGGCAAGGACCTGGCCCAGAGCTACGTAGTGAGAAGCAGGGAGCTGGGATTTGAACCTGCCAAGCCTGGGCTCTGGGCCATGCCACATGAGCTCCTCACACTCAGGGCTCACAGCAGGTGCCCACCGGCTCTGGGCAGGAAGCTCGGAATTTCACACAACACAAGGGGCTGCCCTGAAACACCTGGCCCTCGGCTGCCAGGTGGGGGCTACTTACGTGTGTGTGGCGTGAAGGAGGGGGGGCGTGTGGCCCCCTGGGACGCGGCAGGCGGTGGGGGCGGCATGCTGGGGGGTGTGGACCGGGGCTGTGTCTTCACTTCCGCTGGGGAGTCCGGCATCGCTGAGGCCTTAGCCTTCCTGTCCACAGGGGCTGCAACCAAAGGAGAGAGAGTGGGTGAAGCGGGCTAAGTACAGAGGCCAGCGCCCACAGCCCCACGGTTCCCAGCCAAGGCCCCACCAAGTGGCTGTCCAGCGCTGGGGCAGCCTGCCCCAGGTGCCCTGACAGGTGGCTGACGTCCCACCTGCAGGTGATCTCGGGGGCAGAACCAGGCCGGAGGATGGGCTTGGGCCAGCTCATCTCAGGTGACCAGCCAAGCTGGAGCTGGGGCCCTCGGTGTGTGGTGGCCCTGGGAGAGCCACACCCCACTCCAGGTTTGAGGCTTCTACAGACCAGGAGTGGGCAGTGCCCCGAGGCAGCGGTGCCATGCTCCCGCCTCCATGAGCATCCCCCAGGGGCTGTTCAGACAGACCGCAGCCTCTCCCCCGAGTTCTGACTCAGCAGGTCAGGCTGGGACCCAGAACCTGCATTTCCAACTTCTTCCCAGGTGGGGCTGCTGCTGGTCCGGGCCCCAGAGGCCATAGTTCTAAGAGTCTCTTCCACTTTCCGATGCTAACAGGCTCCCCTGGGCTGGGGGCAGGCGGGGGGTGGTGTATGCCTAGGGAGAGCCCAGCAGGCAGGCCATCTAGGGCGGCAAAACCTCCATTTTCACGGTCTTCTGCCCCAGTGATTCTTAGGAACAGCCAAGACAGAGGTGGCATTGACTTCAGGATGGCCGAGGCCTGGCCACGCCGAGTGCAGCCACCAGCAGGCAGAGGAAGCGTTGATTTCGGGATGGCCGAGGCCTGGGCACGCTGAGCGCTGCCCACTGGCAGGTGGTAATGCCAGGACACTTGATTAATCAGAACCTGCAGCTGAACAAGATTCTCTCGTGGTCTGAGGCTCCCTGAAGTCTGAGAAGCTCTGCCCAGGGCCAGCTGTGTGCGGGGAGGGTGGGAGAGTGCTCAAGGCGCTGGTGGGCAGGACTGGTGGTCACTGAGCCCCTTTGCGCCATCCAGAGAGCAGGGCCTGCAGCACAGACCTGCCCGAGACACCAGGAGGCCAAGCCAGCACCCTGTCTGCAGCATTTTCTGCAGGGGGTGCGGGTGTAAGCCCCTGGGCCTCCCCATTCATCTTAAGTCAAGGTCAGCCAGTGCCAAGGCAAGGCAGAAAGACCTGGGACTTCGGGGGCCTCAGCGGCTTAGAGCAGCAAGGAGGGCATCCTCTACTTGCTAAAACCTGGACTGCCCTGCAGCCTCCTCCTGCTAACACATGTGGGTCTCGCCCATGGCCCGGGGCATGAAGCAGGTGAGGCCACAGTTGGGGACTGGTGTCTGTCGCTTTATTAGTGAACTGTGGGCGCTACCCCTGCTTCTGCCCGTTCCCCATTCCCGGGGTCCCAGCCCCACTGTCAGACGGAGACATCCAGCCGCGGCCAGGGCCATGCGGCCTCTGGAAGATGATGGATAAATGACTTCTGCAGCTATCACGTGCCAAATACGGTGCCAACCTCGCCTGAGCCTCTCGCTGCCTGCCCCTTTCACAGAGGAGCAGAGAAGTTCAGAGGTGTTGAGGTCCTGCCCAACATCTCACGGCCGTGGCGCCTGGGCTCTAACCAGCCCCTGGTGCTCCAGGCAGGAGTAGAGCAGCCCCCTGTCTGCTGTGGGGAATGGTGGGGGAGGAAGCAGCCAGTAAACAGCCACCCAGGCCTCACAGCACCTGCTGTCCCCTCCGCACAGCCGCTGGCCTCCCTCCTGCAGGGCGCCCTGCCCCTCCTGGCTACCCGCCTGTCGGGAGGCTGATGGCTGGGCACACGTGCGGCCGCAGCTGTGGGGGCCGTCAACACCGCCTGGCTGCAGGGCCGGTGGCCAGTCCCTGGTGACATCCAAAGAAGGCGAACGTGGCGGGGTGTCCTGTAGGGTGCAGCCCATCCAGACCAGGCTGCCTTTGGGCCAGCATGGGTTGGGCACACCCAGAAGGGAGCAGGCAGGGATGGGGCCGAGAGCTTCAAACGCCAGGCTGGCTCTGGGGACACGGGTCCAGGACACTGGGGACGCTCTGTTTGGACTTTCCAAAGCCCTCCCACGGAGGCGGCTACATTCGAGCCACGATACTCGAATAAAACAGAAATGGATGCTGACAGCCCCGCTGAGGAGCTGGCGCCGGGTGCTGGACGGGCGCTCATACGATGGACGGACATGCCACATTTCCTAAGGTGGAGAGGGCGGCCGGGAGACTCTGGGCCATCATGCCACAGCGCAAGGAGTTGCCACAGCCATCATCCAACAAGGGCTTATGGCCACCACCTGCGTGCTCATGACACTCTGGATACCGAAGCCAGAACAGACAGTGCCCTGCCGGCGCCCGGAGCAGTCGGGGACTTCGTGTGGTTCCCTTTGGGCAGAACAGGGGCCCGTCCTCTTACTTCAGAGACCTGGATAGCGGCTCACTGCAGGGAGCCTCTCAGTGCTCTACAGATACTGATGAGTCATTCACCCTCGTGGAGACCCTCTGCGGCCGATGCTACCATCAGCCCGTTTTACCAGGAGGGACCAGGCTTGGAGAGGTGAAGTCATCTACCCAAGGTCACACAGCGAGTGTGCTGTGTGCCGGGATCTGAGCCATGACCTGGTGTTGCCCCCACAGGGCCAGGGCTCTGCAGGACTCCAAAGTTCCTGCTTGTCATCAACATGCTCGCCTCCTTTTAGGGGCAGCAGGTCTGGGATTCAAACCTGAGGTCGAACGGAGCCTGCAGGGGCAGGAGGCCCCGTGCCTGAGGAACACGCCGGGGAGCTGGTGGTGTCCTCCCCTCCGTTCTCCAGGCTCCACCCCGGGTTGTGCAGGGGCAGCCGCGCAGGTGATGGGACCTCACGGGTGTCTGTTGAATCCCGTTGGAGTGCTCCTGGCCGTGTGGCCTAGGAGAGCCTCTTCCCCTCTGAGCCTCACTTTCCTCCTCTGTACATGTGGAGGAAGCCAGGTGACGGATGATGAAGGCGAGGTCCCCACGCCCTGCCTGGCACGCAAGAAAACCAGGCCACGGCTCATGGAGCAACTTGTGGCCGGGACCTGCTCCTAGGGCTGCCCCTGGCGCAGACTCCACCCGAGAAAGCAGAAAGTGACAAGGACCCTCGGAGAAGATGAGAGGTGAGTGGGGAGAGGTAGGGGAACAACATTTGTGGCCAAGAGAACAGCCTGGGAGTTGGCCAGGACCTGTGGAGGGACCTGGGAAGGAAAGGGGGTGGCGTGCATGAGGGACCTGGGGAGGAGGGGGGTGAGGGTGCGGG
>NC_045450.1:73624518-73643792 GCF_002776525.5 Piliocolobus tephrosceles
GGGGGTGGGGTGCGGGAGGGACCTGGGAAGGAGGGGGGTGGGGGAGGGACCTGGGAAGGAGAGGGGTGGGGGTGTGGGAGGGACGGGGGGGGGGGGTGGGGATGCAGGCAGCAGGGAGTCGGGAGGTCTGCACAGCAGCAGCCGGGGCCATCTCTGGGGGGCACATCGTCTCTCTCCTCTTAATACCCTTCAGCAGCTTCCGCTGTACATGGGGCTTCACCAGCCCACACCCGCTCCGTGACACCCATCTCCCTGCTCGCCCCACCCCTGTGCCCGGCTCAGGGCCATGCATGATCCCCGACTGCCCCTCGTTCCCTCCGGGATTCAGCTTCAACCTCACTTCCCCAGGCGAGGCTGCCCCGCCCCCCGCGAAGCTCTTTCACCCTTCCCCGTTCAGTCCCCAGGATGTCACCCCACTCTGGGAGGTCCTGCCTCTAGTTCGACCTGTTTGCAGGGTCTCTGTGCTTGACTGGGCCCCCCAGGATGCAGCTCGCCCAAGGTAGCCTCCAAAGGAAGTCCCCCAGGGAAAATGCCTCTTTGGGGTCCCCCCGCTTAGGGGCTGGAGTGGAGCAGAGAGGGAAGTGGGGTGAGTGGAGCGCCATGCTCAGGGGCGGAGCTGAGGGGGCGGGGCTGAGGGGAGGTGGGGCTGAGGGGGGCGGGGCTGAGGGCAGGCGGGGCTGAGGGCAGGCCGGGCTGAGAGCAGGTCTGCAGCAGGTGGGAGCGGCTGGGCTGTCCAGTCACAGGACAGGCACTTTCTGCAGACATCAGGGGCTGGCTGCTCAGGGCAGGGGACCCATGGCTGCCCTGGATACCCATCTACTTGGTGCTGGCTGGGCAGGAGGGCAGGAAGGCACGGTGGGTCCACCCCACAGTCACAGAGGGAGGCTGAGTCCTGCTGGCCTGGCTTCCTCCGATAATCCACAGCCTCTCTGCCCATTTCCTTGCCTCTTCAAAGGGGATGGAGATGAAGCCGTGTGCAGCAGGGGTGCCCAGCACTCTGCGATTGCTCGAAATGGTAGCTGTTAATTATCCTCCTCCTCCACCCCTGCACTCGCAAGCAGTGTGGGGAGTCTCTGGAGCCTCCCACTGGCCCACAGCTCCACCAAGGCCAACTGCAGGCTCCTCTCCAGGCTAAGGCACCGCTAGACAGGGGCAGCCTCATCCTTCCTGGGTGCCTGGCTTCCCACCTCATTCCCCTTGGAGGCCCTGCACCTCGGCCAAGGGCCATTTCTACAGACCCACTTCGAGGCTCGGAGGCCCCGTGGGCCACCAGCCCGTGGCTGCGAACCATACAGGAAGAGGCCTAGCCGCATCCCCTCAACGCAAGACCGCTTGCTGGCCCTGCTCCCTGCTGCCCGCTCCCTGCTCCATCCGCAAGAAGGCCCCGTCCAGACACACCGAGGTGAATGAAGTCATCAAACCACTTGGAAAACTAAGACCACACAGAGCCCCTTGTGCTTCAGAGCAGACCCCAGTGTCCTGGTGCAATGGCCCTCAGGCAACCGCGGGGGCTCAGCAGCACCAGGAAAGGGGCCGTCGCTGTCTGAAGGGGTTTGTATCTCAAGGCAGAATACAGAAGTGGCAGGAAGGGCTAACATCACGGAGGAACCTGGCACCCTAGGTCTGTTCTCAGCATCGTCTACCTGCTGCCCCATGAGGCGGGCCCCGTCACTACACCCACTTTCTAGACGGGGAAACTGAGGCCCAGAGAGGGCGAGTGACTTGTTCTGGGTCTCAGAGCCCAGAAGCACCAGGGCCTGTGCCTGGAGCCCCCATCAGCCACCCTTAGGCTACACATGGCAGCCATCAGGAGATGAAATAATGGTCCCGATGCCAGCCAGCCTGGACCCTGACTCAGCCCCGTGGGGCAGCCCAGGCATCCAGCCCCACGCTGGGACGTGCGGACCTGGGGGTGTCACGTGGGCCGAAGGGACACTGACTCGTACTTGAGGCTGGGGTGGGTGGCCTGTCGCCATACAGAATCTGAGGTAGCGCCTGGGGTGGCCGGCTCTGAGGCGTGAGCCTAAGGATCGTCTTTCAAACTCCAAGGAGTTTCCTTTCCAGAGCTCAAAGTGCCCATGAAACAGAAACAAGGCCTCCAGCATCCCTGCATCCTACGTCAGCTGCAAGGGGACCCCGGTCCCCAACGACACCACCATGTATTTTCAAACAGCCCCTGAGGCCCAGCACTGCGTGTGCAGAAGAAAGCATGGAATTTGGGCAGGGATCCCGAGGCCTGGCCGCCCAGCACAAGGGGGTCTCCGGGGCACCTGCTGTCCCCACCCTGGCTGTCCTCCCGGGGCCTACACAAGTGTCCTAATCCCTCCCTGGCTCAGAACAGCACTGAGGTCCTCTTGCTGGGGCTGGTGGGGTCAATCTGGGTCCCAGCGCCTTCCCTATGGCGCTGGCTCAGAGGCAGGTGGGCAGCGGGTGCAGAGTCTGATGAAAAGGGCTCTGACGCCCAGAGGGGAAGGATCACACACAGAGCACCAACCCTATCCTCACGGATTCTTCCGCGGCCCTGAGGGAGAGCCTGCGCTTCTCCATCTTACGAGTGGGGAAACAGAGGCACAGAGAGGCTGAGGAGGGGCAGAGCCAGGTGTGGATCCAGGTGACCTGGCCCAGCTGCCCCTTCCCCACTGGCCACAGACGGCACCTGCAGCCTGGGAACCCCGAGGGGAGGCACCTGCCCTCCTGGCCTCCCTCTGTGGCTTGGGCCTCTGCCAAGTGTCCTTCCCACCCTCCCTGCTCATGGCTGATGGTGGCATCTTCTAGTTGTCTGTCCCCCCACCCCAGGGCAGGGGCTTTGCCTGTCCTTCCCACCCTCGATGGCTCAGGCACTGGCTCCGGGTGCAATGTGCCCTGGGCACGCCTGAGTCTGCCCTGATGTTGGGTTTCCCTCTGTGTGGTTTCCCCAAAGGGTCTGGGCATGCAGGAGCTGGTCAAAGACGTCTAAAGAAAGAAGACGGGGAGAGGGTGCCGGCTCCTCGCCCAGCCCTGGCTGCAGCCTCATCTGCCTCCCAAGCTCCCACTCATCGAGAAAATTCCCAGACCTGCTGGTTGTGGTGGCTCACGCCTGTCATCCCGGCACTCTGGGAGGCCGAGGTGGGCGGACCACTTGAGGTCAGGAGTTCGGGATCAGCCTGGCCAACATGGCGAAACCTCATCTACTAAAAATACAAAGCTTAGCCGAGCGTGGTGGTACGTGCCTATAATCCCAGCTACTTAGAGGAGACTGAGGCCCGAGAACTGCTTTAGCCTGGGAGGCAGAGGTTGCCATGAGCTGAATTTGTGCCACTGCACTCTAGCCTGGACAACAGAGCAAGACTCTGTTTCAAAAAAAGGAAAAAAGAAAATTCCCAGACCCTGGAAGCCGCTCCCCAGGGCCCACGGGAGAGGCCCTGTCTTCCCAGACGGCGCATCCAGTTCCCAGCGAAATGTCACTCACGGGCCGGGAGAGGAAGCCGCTTTCCAGGCTGGGCGGAGCGGGTGGGAAACAGCCTGGAATGTGCCGCGGCCAGCCACTCATCCATCACTTCCCCTGTCTGCCTGGGGCACCCAGCCCGCCCTGCCCAGCTGGGAAACAGTCACAGCCCAGGGCTCCCAGTCCGGGGGTTCCAGAGCCCTCCATGGGAGGAGGACCCGTGGCCACCAGTGCCAGAACTCGTCTTCCCAGCCTTCCCGGCCTTGCACCTTCGTCAGCTCTGGAGTAACAGGCCCTGCTTCTGCTGTAATGTCCTTTGACCCTCACAAAAGCCTTGGGGCGTAGGACCCTGGGCAGGTAAAGCAGGCGACCTGCCTTGAGGGCTTTGCACAGGTGACACAGCCACGGCGATGATGTCCTACCGTGTGCCAGGCTTGACCTGAGCATTTTGTGCAGATCACCTCATTTCGTGTCCCCGAAGGTCTAGAGGCTGTCAGGTGGGGAAACTGAGGCCCAGGCCCAGGGTGCCTGGCTCGAGAGCCCATCCTCTCCGTGGGTTTGGGACATGCTCTGGGGAGTGGGGGGCACCGGTTCTGCCCTTGCTGGAGCTGACCATAGGCAGGCAGGGGAGGAGGGCATGGCCTGCAACCAACCCGGGGGCTCCAGGCCTCTCCTGTTAGCCCAGCCGACCCCTCATCCCAGGATGCCCCAAAGTCCAGCCTCAGAGGCCCAGCAAGGCCTCTTACAAAGCCTTTCCTGGTGCTGTGGTGCAGGGAGGGATTAGAAGCGCTCAGGACAGGTCCAGGATGGGCCCTGTTCCCAGAACAGTGCTGTGCCTCAGCTGGCCACTCCAAAACAGTGCAGAATTAAGGGGCTGAGCTCACGCTCCGGGCGCTGCAACCTGGGTGGGCAGCCCCGTCCACATCTGCGCAATGGGGGTGACGGATTACGTGAATATGCACGCGCGACAGTCACTGGCAAATCCCGGGCAACCCTGATGGTGGCTGGGACGGAGGACGCCACGGCATCCCGGGCGACCCGAGGATGCCACTGCTTCAAACAGCTGCTTATTTTCCTTCAGAATCACATGGGTCCCACGGCTTCCTCTGGGAAAAGCACAGATGTGCAAAGAGGAGACCCCGAGAGTCATCCGTCCACGGCCGCCCTCCCACCTCCTCATGGTCCTGGAGATGGACGACCCCGCATCCACGCTGCCCCCGAGGTGAGGTCACCTGAGGTCACTGGCCACGGCCATGCAGCTAGTGAGAGGCAGGGCCAGGAATGGAGCCCCAGCCTCTGAATTCCAGCCTCTACTTGGCCGGGCAGCCATCCAGTGCAGTGAGCCCAGGCCAAGGTAAACCCATACACTTGGCTTTCTGGAGAGCCAGAGGGGCGAGCCACCCTCACCACACATTTCCCAAGAGCAGTACACGGTGGCTCCCGGGCCCCTTGGCCAGTGCCAGAGTGGCCCAGCTGTTCCTCGCTTGGTGCCTGGCTGTCCCCTCCGGCCTCACCAGCTGTCCCCCCTGGCCTCACCACCCGCACTACCCCCGCGCCTGCCTGTGCTGGGCCTGGGACACTCGCTGCACCTGCCCCAGGGCCTTTGCATGGCGGTGTCTCTGCAGGGAATGCATTCCCCCAGGTCCCCGCAAGTCTGCCTCTTATCCTCACGCCTTTGCCCCAGGCTGCCTGCTTCCCGGTGATGCTGCAGCCCACGCAGTCCTTGCCCTGGCTCCCCTCCTGTCACCGTCTCTCCCTATAGCTGTTCCGGTGAGCCCACCTGCCTGTCCTGCTTTTTTTCTCTTGTGGATGCTCCCGGTGAACTCCAGGAGGGCAGGGCTTCCTCGGCATTGGTCACAACCTACAACAGTGTCACACTGCAGGCACTCTGCAAACACTTGCTGCGTGGTGACCGAGAAAACCCAGAAAGACACAGCCCATTGAGGACTGGACAGTCCCAGCCTCAGTGTCCTCTGGAGCCGCCATTATCTGAAGGCCTGGGGACGGGCAATGCGCTCCCACCTCAGGAACAGCTGTGGGGTGAGCTGTGGATGGCGTGAGCAGTGCAGGGCGGCCCTTGCCGCGGGGTCTCTGTGTCCCCCAGAGGGGCATGTGAAACAGAGGAGAACCTGGTGCTGACTCTGGAAAGGGCCCTGAGAAGGTCTTTGACCAGCATCAGACATGGGGCTCCCAGGCCAAGACAGAGACAAAGTGAAGGGACGTGGGGCATCTTGTGGGCAGGCCCCAGGACAGCAGGTGCCCCCCATCCACCCCCCACCCTGTATCCAGGTGACCAGGAGGCGGCTCCCTCCTCCCCCACACCCCCGTCCCCTGCCCCCGGCCTCTAGGGCTGTGCTGAGTGTGGGGCTCTGGGGTGGGCAGAGGCGGTCCGAGAGCCTCGGGTGCTGCCCTGTGGCTGCCTCCACATCTGGCTTGTATCCAGCCTTCCTGTCTGGCGAATAAGCAGCCATATAAACACAGGGGGGCAGTGGCTCCTCTGCCTTCGGTCTAGGTGGACCCTCCCGCCCCCGCAGGGACAAGGGGCCAAGTCCCATTTCTCTCCCAGGCCTTTCCGGGTCCTCGTGGGCCTGACCCAGGGTGGACCCTCCCTCTGGCCCCACTAACTCACCCCTGCTGCCCTTCCCGCGGCGGACAGGAACAGGGGACCCTGACCCCGGGGCCTGTGGGTGATGGCGATGGAGGTCACAGGGTTGCCATGGCAACAAAGTGGGCCGGGCGGCAGGAAATCCAGTTTGCCTCCCGTGCCGCTGTGTGAACCGACTGTGTGAACTCAGGGTCGGGGCCATCCCCAAATGTGTGTCTCTGGCTCCCCTCGGGTAAGACAGGCTGCGGCTTTGGGTGGGGTGATTTGAGACAGTGAACAAAATGGCTTCCGTAAACTCAAAAGCCCTCTGTGGCCCTGCCATGCGGACGTCATTTATCGTGATCTGAAGGATGGGGCAGGGAGGGAAAGGGAACTTCAGATGCCTTCTCCCTGCAGGAACGGAGCTGGCTTTTCCATCTCCTAATCTGGCCTCAGTTTTCTCATCTGTAAAATGGGAATAGGGATGGAATTCACCCCGCAGAATCACGGAGGGATGAAGTGCATGAGCTCATGAAAAGTGTCTAGAACAGAGTGGCTGCCACTCGTCCCAGCCACCCAGCTGTCATGCTTCAGGCCGTCTGTCCAGCCACAACGGCCGTGTGGAGCTGGCACAGGTGGGGCTTGTCTTTGGCACTATGCCCAGAGCTGGCCTGGGTGACAGTGAGCATCAGCGTTGGGGAAGGGGACCAACCAGAGAGCCTCTGGGGCACGGTGAAGACCCCCTCCCCACTAGCAGCCGTGTGGGGGAAGCTTTGTTGCCCAGAGTTGGCTGGCAGCGCAAGGACTGCCTGCCGGCTGCCATCACCACCATGAACGGCCGGCCTGGGGGCAGAGGTCCCTTCTGTCACAGATGTGCTGCTAAACCGTATCAGACAAAAATCTCACTGAAACTCCCCTCTGGGACCCAGCCCAGGGCTCTCCGTTGAAAGGGAGTGCACAGGCCGGCTTCTGCCTGCAGGCTGGGCCCACCCACGCCTTCTGCACCCACTATGTGGCTCCAGGTGGACCTGGCCTTGCCTCTTCCTTTCCCAAAGAGAGAAGAAAGCCTCCCTCATGGGTTTTTGAGGACCAAGGAGCCTCTCTGGATAGCTGCACCCTGCAAGTGAACCCAGGGTTCGCCAAAGAAACGCGGAAGGTGGGACAAAGTGTGCTGGGTGTCCTGGGGCCAGATGGGGACAGGCGGGCTGGGGGTCTCTCCGCCAGTCTTGGCCAGCCATGCCATCTGTGCTTCCGTCCCTCCCGCTGGCCTCAGGGCCTTGACTCTGGCTGGAATTCTTCCCCGATCTCTGCATAGCTGTCTCCTCATCATTCAGGTCTTGGCGCAAATGTCCCTCCTCAGAGAAGCCTTCCCTGACTGCCCCCACATCCCCATTCCCGCACTCTCTGCCACATCACCCATTTTTCTTCTCCAGCCACTCGTCAGCGTCTGAAGCCTCCGTCTGTGCTGGTCCTCGTGTTTACGCCCCTCTCCCCCAGGGCAGGGCCCTGAACAGCACCTGGCACATGGCAGGGCCCCGTAAAGGTTTGCTGACTGGCCCATAAGAACAAAGCCCCCATCTGCCTCCCCTGGCAGCCCTGTCCTCTGCAGGTTCAACAGGGTGGCTCACTGCTGCAGGACAGAGCCTGGGCTGGGCTTGAATTGAGCCCTGCCCCCTTGGCCGTGTGAGCCCAGCAGGCAGCTCCCCTCATCCATTAAGTGGGGGGAACACCCCTCCTGGGGGTGTGTCTGAGGACTAAGGAGCTACTCGAGTCTGTTCTGCAGCAGGAGCTCAGGGAATGCCGGTCATGGCCATTCAGGGCCCTCTCCTGCAAGGCGGGTTTCCTGCTAACAGCCTCGATTTCCCACCCTGCCAAACCCCTGTCCTTTCCATGCAGCTCTTCCTGTGGAGAGGCGGGGGGTCCACTTCCCTGCCCCCTGGATCTGGGCTGGCTGGGGGACTTGCTTTGGCTGGGGGCAGGATGTGGCATAAGGGATGTCAGATACCCTGAGCCTGGGTGTCAGCAGCGGGCAGCCCCACTAGCCCTCTGTGGAGCCCCCATGTGAACATGCTCAGGATGAGACACACGCAGGACAGGGTTGGCCCAGCTACTTGGTGGAGCTGGACTGACCCATGGCTGACCACAGAGCAGCCAACAGCAAACCCAGCCATGCCGAGAAGCACCACCCCACTGAGCTTGCCAAAACTGCCAACCTAAAGAACTGTGAGCCAAACAATGGTGGCTGCTTTGAGCCACTGTTTGAGGGTAGCTTGTTACACGGTCTCAGTACTTTGGTACTTAAAGTACCACGGTCTCAGTACTTTGGTACTTAAAATCTCAACGCATCAGAGCTGCAAGGGACCTGAGAGACCAACACTGAAATTCCACAGATGGTGACAGGGACACTGGGAAACTGGAGAAGGGAAGTGACCCATCTCATCTGTAGCCAAACCAGGTTTCAGACGCCAATGCTGCGCTTGCCCTCCACTACTCCACACCTCATTCCTCCGTGGTGGGGTCAGCTGGGACGAGCAATTCCACCCTCAGGAATGCATTCTCAGGAAATGTGCACACACGGTGATCTACAGGGATGTTCATCACAGCATTGCTTATGAGAACGACAAATGGAATAAACACGATGACTCCTCAGAGAGCCAGGTGGATGAATTATGAACTCAATGCAAATCTAAGGAACCTGAAAATCACACCATGGCCACCTTCATTTTGGAAAGCTGTTGGTATCCGCTGACTGCAACAGTCACAGCTGCCGGAACAGCCCACTCACTCCTGGGCCTGGAACCTGCAGAAGGGCGGGCCCACAAACACACGTGCCTCCAGAGCAACGAGCCAGGGCTGCACCGGCCGCTTCCTCAGCAACGGTGCACCGAGGTGGAGGGACAGGAGGCTGGGGCACGGCCATACCGGGGAATACAATACAGCAAAGAAAACGGACAGGCCCGCAAGTATAACACTGTGCACGGCCTCACAGGCGCACGACGCCACGCACGGTCTCAGGCGTACCGCACCGCGCACAGTCTCACAGGCGCACGACGCCGCGCACAGTCTCACAGGCGCACGACGCCGCGCACGGCCTCACGGGCGCACGACGCCACGCACGGTCTCAGGCGTATCACACCGCGCACAGCCTCACAGGCGCACGACGCCGCGCACGGCCTCACAGACACAGTGGCCGGGCCCTGCAGAGCACGCGCTGCAAGAGTCCGTTTCTGGAAAATTAAAAATCAGGCAGCAACACTCTGTGGTGCTAGAGTTCAGGATGGTGGCCCCCCTGACAGCGGAGTGACCAGAGGGGCCTTGTGGGTCAGGCCCGTGGCCGCGTGCGCGATGCTTTGTGGCGCCTGTCAGGCCGCACGCTTCTGTGTGCTGTGCCACAAGGATGCGTTGACTTGCAAAAATGATGTCACAGGATGCTCTCTGTTGACATCCCCTGTGGGCTGGACACAGGGTGGCCGGGGGCCCTGGTGGGCTGTGTGGCTGGTCAGCTCGGTCCGAAGCTCGTCCTCTCTGGGCCACTCCCTGCCACCTTCCCCTCTCAGGAGCGTCACGGTGCCCTCTATCCTTCAGGCGTGTGTGCGTGAGTGTGCATGCATGTACGTGGGTGCATGGGGGTGCATGCATGTGTGTACGTGGGTGCATGTGTGCATATCAACAAGTGAAAATCAACAAGGCAACAAAGCATGAGGTTCTATTTTGGAAATAGACACATGCATAGAAAGACGCCTAGACCAAAAATGCGATCGTGGTTGCCGGGCAGGCCACTGTCGCAGCAGCCGTCTCCCTGTTGCTGTGGTTTTTTTGTTGTTGTTGTTGAGACGGAGTCTCGCTCTGTCGCCCAGGCTGCAGTGCAGTGGTGCGATCTAGGCTCACTGCAAGCTCCGCCTCCCGGGTTCAGCCATTCTCCTGCCTCAGCCTCCTGAGTAGCTGCGACTACAGGCACGGCCACCACGCCCGGCTAATTTTTTGTATTTTGAGTAGAGACGGGGTTTCACCGTGTTAGCCAGGATGGTCTCGATCTCCTGACCTCGTGATCCACCCGCCTGGGTCTCCCAAAGTGCTGGGATTACAGGCGTGAGCCACTGCGCCCGGCCTCTTGACGTGTTTTTAAAGCGACCGGGGTGACTCTGGGCCTGGCCTCTGGCTTAACCCCAGAGCCCTTGGCCATCAAAGTTGCCATCAAAGGTGCCCCAACCCTCTGCCCTGCACCCTGTGGACATCGCCCAGGGCCTGGTCTTCTACAGCAGCCTGGGTGTCGAGCAAAACCTGGAGAGGCTAGGGGAGAGTGGTGAGCTCAGAGACTGGAGTGAAAAATCTTCCCTGCTCCCCAAAGGGCCGCAAATGGGACCCAGATGTCCGGGGCCTGCTCACCCCGTGGCCGCACACAAAGGAAACACATTCCTCGCCCAGCTGCTGGAGCTGCACTGCCAACAGCAACTCCCTGAGCACCCTGGGGGAGGCGGCCCCGCCATCTGGGCTGCCCGCTGCCGGGATGGGGTGGGGGTGGGGGTGTGGCTGCCAGCCCGGGGAAGGGGCGGAGGGAGGAAGGGGTGGTATCCTCACCCAGCACCAGCCCTGGCACCCTAGGAGTCCCGGGGGTGGCCGATCCCTTCTCTTGTCCCCGTGCCTGCAAGCCACCAAGGGAGGCAGCCGACCTGCAGACAAGCCAGCTTCTGCATGAGGATCCGTGTGCTGGGGGTGCTGTCAGGAGGAGGCGTGGGTGTGGGGTGGGGAGACGATGGGGTTGGGGGAACTGGTGGGTGGTGGCCGCCTGCCCTGGGTCTGCCTATTTGAGGAGTTCTCCAGTCTGACCTCAACTCAGAGGACGGACAGCTCCTTCAGGAGCCCCGCAGGCAGCGTGGAGAGGGGGGCGTGGAGGGGGGAGCGTGGAGGTGGGGGCACTGAAGGGGAAGCGCAGAGAATGAACAGACACATGGGCTGGACACAGGGTGGGTGGGGGCCCTGGAGGTCTGTGTGGCTGGTCAGCTGGGTCAGAACCTCGCCCTCCCTGGGCCACTCCCTGCCACCTTCCCCTCTCAGGAGTGTCACGGTGCCCTCTATCCATCAGGCGTGTGTGCATGTGAGTGTGCATGTGTGTACGTGGTGCATGGGTGTGTATTCATGCATGTGCATGGGTGCATGTGTGCATGGGGGTGTATCCGTGTGTATGTGTGCATTCACGTGTATATGTGGGTATGTGTGTGTGTGTATTCATGTGGGTACGTGGGTGCATGGGTGTGTATCCGTGTGTGTGTGTGCACTCACGTGTACATGCGGGTGTATGTGTGCGTGTGTGTTAACGCGTGTGTGTATTCATGCACGTGCATGGGTGTGTCCATGTGTGTGCACTCATGTGTACATGTGGGTGTATATGGACGTGTGTGTATTCATGCGTGTGCATGGGTGTGTGTGTGCACTCATCATGTACGTGTGGGTGTATGTGTATGTGTGTATTCCTGTGCGTATTTGTGGGGTGGGTGTTCGTGTGTGCATGTTGTCTAGTAAGGGCCGCGTGACCTCAGGGATGGCTTCAGAACATCCCTGCCTGAGAGGTGGCCTGATCTGCAGACAGAGCTTTTCTGGAGGGAATAAGGGTGGCCCTTGGGGAGAGGCGGGTGGGCTGGCGGGGAAGGGGGATGAGGGGGGACTCCTCTGCCTTCCTTCCTTGCCTCCCAGTCCTTTGTTTTACGCCACATTCTCGTTTGATTTTTAAAACTGCCTCTTGGCCCCTGGCACAAGCCCCTCCTTGCTGCAGCCCCTGGGGGTGAAGACCTGACTGCTAGGTGGAGGGGCCGGCAGAGGGGAGGGCAGGGTCGCCAACGTCATATGGGTTACTAGACAGGCGCAGCAACACAGGCTCTTTTAGGAAAGGAGAACTGCTTGGGAGGCTGAGGCAGGAGATTCGCTTGAACAAGGGGTCACAGTGAGCCAAGATCGCGCCACTGCACTCCAGCCCAGGTGACAGAGCGAGACTCCACCCCCCCGGCAAAAAAAAAGAAAAAAGAAAAAGGAAGAGAACTGGAGAACTGGTGGAATCTGAGATCATTGGCTGTCGGCTGACCCCAGGCCTGGGCTGCAGGTGTGAGTTACCTGGCCCTGCCCTCTGCACAGTCACGTGCCTGGACTTAGGTGTGGAGCAGAAAGTTCCACAGACAGCCCCAGACAAAAGCAAGTGCCAGAGAACCTTCCAGGAAGAGGCGATGCTGCACCTAGTTCTGAAGGCTCAGGAATTGGCACCGTGGGAGAAAGGCAGAGGGGAGGGCACAGAGGCTGGGGTGCTGGGGACAACAGAGGAGAAAGGCGGAGGGGAGGGCCTGCCCCAGGGAGGCCACGGAGGCTGGGATGCTGGGGACAGGCAGGTCGCACAGCCCTGGGAACAAGACACTCCCACGTGCAGGGCCTGCAGGGAAGGCTCAGCTGTCTGTGGAGGGTCTGGAAACCCCTGGAAACCTGAGGCCTTCTGTTAGGATTTTCCGCCAATGAGGCGCCAGGGGAGGCTAAACCACTTCCTAAAGTATCGTCACTGTTTAAAAAAATGTACAAATTGACTGCAAATCACCTTGAACTCTGCAGAGGGCGGCTGCCAAGTTTAAAGTCATGCCGCTGCCCGTGTGGACGCTAAGGAATAATCAGGGTCTGGTGGCTCATGGTGCCCCTGCATCAAGTCAAGAATGTTTTCCCTAAAGTGCCAGAACGTTCTCCCTGCAGCCTCATGAGTGTGACATGTGATGTCCGCACATATGACACACGCATGCACACGAGAGTGTGGGTGCAGACGGGAGTGTGGGTGCAGACGGGACGGGAGTGTGGGTGCAGACGAAGAGTGTGGGGCTGCAATCCCCTTGGTCCCTCCCTTGTGCGCAGAGGGACCCCAGGAGACGGCGCACAGGAAACCCACAAGCCCTAGCAGCCCAAACAGGACTTTAGAGGTGGCCTCCCTGGAGTGGACGGCCTGGACTGGCTTCGCCCTGGCGCCTCCCCCCACTTCCTGTGAGCTGGCATGGCCAGGCTGTGCAGGAAGTGACCCACGTGGAGAGACAGCGTGGCCTCCTGGGTGCTGACTGCAGGGAGCCCCTGGGACCCCAGGACCCTGGGCCGGGGATGCCTGTGGCTTTTCTCTGTCACCCCCACCCAAACGCAAACGTGCACACAAAATGCCCCTTTTGCTTCTCAGTTTTTTGACATTGAGGCACCCACCTGGGCCCTCCCTGACCGCTGTAGGCCGGGGGTGAAGGGAGGTCCCGGAGAAGGCCCCACCATGGCCTGGGCCCCGTTCTCTTGCCCTGGCATCAGAAGGGGCCCTGGTCCCCCTGCCTTCGCAGTGTGGGCTGGGACTGCCCCTGGACCAGCTGCATGACATTGAGGTCCCAGTCCACAGCCATGGGGAGGCCTTCACCACTCTCACCTCCTGGACAGGTTGGGGCTCCCGCCCCTCCAGAGGCCACACAGCTACTGGCATAAGCCTTGAGCTCCAACCGCGTAGCCCACCGACCTGAAAATTTGTGGCTGTTGCTGGTTTTATGTTGTGAGCCCCACACAGGAGGCTGGGTGGCCTCCAGGAGGGAGGGCAGAGCAGAGCTATGCCCAGGCCAGAGCCCTCAGCTCAGAACATTCTGTCTTCTTGCCCTAAGAACTCTCAAAATGTCCCAGAAATTCCATGGCAGGTCACCCACATGGCCCAGCCCGGCCTCCCACGGCAGGGGGTGCCGAGAACCTTGGGGCCACACGGCCTCCAGGGTTGGTGCAGAGAGAGGTCGGAGCTGCAGGCTTGTCGGGTCATCAGTGTAAAGAAGCAGAGATTCCTCTTCAAAGACTTTCCTCCTCATCTAATTAGGAATAAATAGTAACTTCTCTTAGAAGCACAATTTATTCAAAGACCTGTGCTAACATTCTTAAATATCTGCTAGCAGTAATAAAGAAATCAATGTACTTGGCTGGGCGTGGTGGCTCAAGCCTGTAATCCCAGCACTTTGGGAGGCCGAGACAGGTGGATCACGAGGTCAGGAGATTGAGACCATCCTGGCTAACCCGGTGAAACACCGTCTCTACTAAAAAAATACAAAAAACTAGCCGGGCGAGGTGGCGGGCGCCTGTAGTCCCAGCTACTCGGGAGGCTGAGGCAGGAGAATGGCCTGAACCGGGGGTTCGGAGTTTGCAGTGAGTCAAGATTGCGCCACTGCACTCCAGCCTGGGCGACAGAGTGAGACTCTGTCTCAAAAAAAAAAAAAAAAAAAGAAATCAATGTACTTTATGTTCTTAGCTCCCACAACTTAGCCTAAATACTTGCCCTGGCATGCTTATACTGGTCCAAGCAAGCATTAGGTTATAACCTGTTCCTCTTCCTTATTTGAAGGTGTTTTTATCTTTCTCAGCATTCCGCAAGTTACTTCCTCCTTCCTTTGTTCTCCTCTGCCTTTGCCTCTTTTAAAAAGTTCTATAGCCAATCGGGACAAATACAGAATGTGAGATCCTGTTCCAGCCGCTGGAAACCGGACACAGCAGTAGAACAGGGTGGACGCCTCAGGTTATAAATGACCCTGGTCTCCTTTGTTCGGTGCACTCTCGTGGCAAAGCTGCTGATGAGTGTACCCTTTCTGCAGAAAGTCAAAATGGCCTTGCCGAGAGAATTAAGTTTATGTTCAAGTGTTATTTCTTTGCAGCGCCAGGGAACAAGCATTCTATCTCTAAATAAACATTTCTAACAGCCGCGTTGCCTCAGGTGCTGTCTCCACGGGCGGTATTCACTCAGCTTTACAGGTAAGAAGCCCAGTGCCCACAGCCATGATCACAAGGGCAAAGCCCACTCCTCGAATTCTCCAAACTGCATGCATGGTGCAGGGCGAGGCGCAGGCATTCCCTCCCACCCAGAGCAGCCTCTCCGCGGAGTCCCCGGGCAGGACCCCAGTTACTTCTGAGCAGGTGCAGTCTGGTGCATGTTTACTCTAAAAACAAAGACAAGGATGGTGCCTACAAGTCGAACTGCTGGAAAGTCAGCGTTGCTCCACTTAATCCGTGGAGGCCGTTTCAATGCAGGTCTGGAGGCCACGTCAGACCCTGCCTCACACTGCAATTCCTGGGCCTCGGTTCCCTCATCTGCACAAAGGGGCCAATGATAACTTCTCCCTGGAGAGTTACCTTGGGAAGCAGCATGAGAATTAATGAGAATTAAATCAATTTACAAGCGCGGGTATACAGCAAGTGCTCAATTAGTGCCAGTCTGTAAACCAGCAGCTTCCTGAGCGCTCTGCTCAAGTATTCATGACTCTCCTTGGGGTGGGCGTTCCTGCCTCCCTCCTTCCCCAGATGGTGAAAGGGTCAGGCGGTGTGCACCTGAGGCCTGTCGTCCTCCCAAACCAGGGACACGTAAGTCGGCTGAACAATGAAGCTGCTGCAACAGTGGAATGTTCTAGGCCCATGCACTGACAGTCGCCGGAGCCCCACCTGGCTGCCCAGTACTCGAAAGGAAGCCCTGTGAGGGGAAAACTGAATTTTACATTTTATTTCACCTTTTTTTTTTTGGAGATGGAATCTCGCTCCGTCACTCAGGCTGAAATGAAGAGGCATGATCTTGGCTCGCTGCAACCTCCGCCTCTCTGATTCAAGCGATTCTCATGCCTCAGCCTCCCGAGCAGCTGGGGTTACAGGCGCCCGCCACCACGCCCGGCCAATTTCTTTTTTAAGTAGAGAATGGATTTCACCAATTTGGCCAGGCTGGTCTCAAACTCCTGACCTCAAGTGATCCGCCCACCTCGGCTTCTCAGAGTGCTGGGATTACAGGCGTGAGCCACTGCTCCTGGCCAGGAATATTTCATCTTAATTAATTTAAATTCCAACAGCCGCAGGTGGTGTGTGGTGACGGAGTGGCAGGAGGCCCCAACACACAATGCCAAAGGCACCAAAAACACAGGTGGATGAGGGCGGCCTCTGCCTCCCCTTGGGGGGCAGCCACACCTGCCTGCTCCCGGATTCTGCCAGGAGGACTGGGTCCCCCGCCCCTCCCTGCCCTGCCTGATTGGAAGCCGCAGCTGGGTGGTCTTCCTCCAGCCAGGCCCACCTGAGGCTGCCTCCCGCCCTCCTGGAGGCCAAGCCCCTTGCCAGGGGCTTACATTAAACAGCAGCGCCAGACTCGCTGGGGAGGCATCTTGGAGAGCAGCCTCTAGGCTGTGGAGGCTGGTGTCTCCACAGCCTGGAACAACACATCCTTTCTCTGAATTTAAGGAAAACAGGCTGCTCTGGAGGCAAACCTTTTAAACAGATGTTTCCTCTTGGCGGAACCTCCCTGCTCCGCCCCCACCCTGGGCCTTCCCCCAGGCAGGGCCTGCCCATCTCTCACAGGGTGGAGGCCTGGGGCAGGGGAGACCAAGTGATTTCAATTCTTTTTAGGAAGGGAGAGGAAAATATTTTTTAAAATGTGTTTTACAAGCCTGCTTTTGCCATTGTTGATGTAAACAGGTAAATTGTTTCCTGCCTCAATTAAAAACATCTGCCACATAAATGAATACCAATTAACTCATCCTGTTTTTAATTACTCTGTTAATTACACGCAGGCAGCAGAAAGGGTGGTGGGGGAGCAGGGAAGCTGAGCCGATCCTCCGTGCCACACTGCCCCACCCCAGCTTGGCAGGATTGGAAATGTGTCTGGCTGGTGACGGATGGGGTGGCAGGGAGGTGGTGGCACCCTGCCAGCCGGGATTTCCCGATCCAGGGCAGCGAGTGGGCCCCTCTTCCCGGGATCTCCCTGGGTGGGGGTCCGGCCCCTGCCCCTCTCCTGCCCTCCCTCCCTGTCTGCAGCCCCCTGCTTACTTCTTGGGCCACATTTTGTTGAGGGAGGGAGGGAGGGGCAGTCGGTGGGGAGGCCTGGATTTTGTCCAGAAAGCTCTGCCTTAAGGCTGGGGCGGTAGGAGGAGAAGAGTCACCCTAAACAGGACCCCTGGGAGTTAGGATCGTGTCAGCTGCCATTTCCTGAGCCGTACATCGAGGTGCTGGGGGCCTCGTAGGCTGCAGCTCCCTCATTTAAGTTGCTTCCTCGGGGGCACCTGGGAAGCCCCCCACATGCACCACAGCCTTCGTGGTAATAACACAATTATTCATTCGCTTGCTTCAGTAAATGTTCACCCAGGGAATGGGGACGCCTCACCCCGTCTCACCCAGACCTCTTTGCGTGGTATATTTTGACTTCCAGTTCATACCTGTCAAAGCTGAGGCCCACACAGGCAACTGCCTGCCCGAGGTTAAATCACGGGGACAGGCCAGGGTGAGCCGTGAGCCCAGGACTCTGATTTCAGGGCTGGTGTCGATGCCACCAAACGTGTCGCGGCCAGGATGTCCCGGGAGCCGGGTTCAGGGGCTGAAGTCGGGGTGCGCCACACGGTGGGTGGGGGTGCTCCCGGTCTAAGGGCATCTTGAGGGTCTTCACCCAAGAGGGTACCCCAGGCCTCCCTGGAAAGCAGCCCCCACAGAAGCTGACCCTGTTCTTACCCTAGGTTTCTGCAGTCTAAGGATGTGGAGGTGGCCAGAGCTGGCTGGGCTCTCAGAGCCCGTCTAGCCAGAGCAGAAGTCCTGTCCAGCAGCAGGGCTTAGGGCCCTCCGCGGGAAGGCTGCTGCTGCCTTAGCAGGATTGAGAGGGCCGAGTGCTGTGGTGCACTCACCGTGTCTGCCTCGGGCACCCGCGTGGGCACGGTGGGAAGGGGCTCTATGGACTGGAGCATGACATCCTGCCTGCCCTTTGCCGCACAGAGAAGAGAGGACCTGAGTCCCAGGGCCTGGCCGTGCCGGTGCCCGGGGCAGACATTCTGCAAGCACTCTGCCTTTCCTACCCCATGCCAGGGCTGTGCTTGAGGCCTTCCCGAGGGTGGGGTCAAGAATGCACCCACGCCCTGGCAAGCTGCCAACCCACGCCTGTTCCCTGGCAAATCCCTCCTACAGGCTGGGTCCCGGCTGGCAGCCGCCGCCGGAGGGTGGCGGACGGCCCCTTCCTGGAATCCCGTCCCAGCCTCGGAGACAGCGACGCCAATGTTCCTGTAGCACAGGCTTTGCCCCTGTGTGGTTGCACGTGGCCAGCAAAATACTAACTCATTTAACCTTGGCAGTCCCCCTGCCCCAGGAGGCTGTCCTGTTATATAATCATGATGAAAACATAAACCTCTCATTCTCTACACCATACAGACGGGGTAGCAACGGCCCAGAGAGGAAGGAACTGCTCAAGGTGCACAGCGGGACGGACAGCGCTGGGACCCGGCCCTGACAGCCGGCTCTACACAGGCCCCCAGCGCCTTCACCTGCACAGCTGCCTGGCTCCCACCGGGTCCCTCCAAATACCCCCCGTCTCCCCGATTTGCCAAATGTGGAGGGAGAGACGCGGAGCAGTTTGTGATGTGCTGAGACCGCACTGCAGGTTGGCGAGCTGGGGGCACCACTTTCGGGTTTGAAGTCAGCGTCCAGTGGTGTGGGTGAGTCCCCTGGCCTTGCTGGGCCTCAGCGTTCTCCCTATGAAACGGGGGGACCTGCACCCCCTCCTCATCGCACAGAGGAGGTGAGGATTCGGCGCTTCTGCCCACTGCCCCCTGCCTGCCTCCTCTTCCAGGCAGGCCACCAGGCTGAGCTCCTGCTTGCTGCCTGGAGGTTTCCTGAGCTGCCAGGAACTTGCACAGAGACCTCAGGCCGAGTGGGGGCCTCTCAGACCTTTGGCTGCCCACGTTACCTGCCACATCCACTGCCACCAGAAGGGCTGTTTGTTTGCGGCCTTTGGGAGCCAATATGAGCAACAAATGCACTTCCTGCTGTGTGAGCCGAGAAGCAGCTGAGTCGTGAAGGGGCTTCAGGCTCCGCACAGCCCAGTCGCGGTGCGCAGCACGGCTCGGGAGGGAGGCCAAGCCGCACGTCCTCTGCAACCTGGCTCACACATCTGTCGCTCCTGCTGTCAGGGTGGGAAGGCCCTGACATGGAGGTCGGCTTTGGGATGCAGGTGCTGGGCTCCTGGGCTGGACGCCTGCACCTTCTAGGTTGGGGAGGCTCTGGGAAAGACCAGAACGCCGTATCCAGCCCGAGGATGGTCCTGTCTCAAAGGTGGGGCCAGGAGAGGAGCCCAGGCTCACTGGCCAGGACTTTGGAAGCACAGATCACCACAGTGCAAGGACCAGGAAGACCCTCAGGACCCTGGGATCTGATGCCAAGGGTGCACGGCGATCCAGCCAGGGTTACAGCGAGGACCCGGGTGGAGGCGGGGGCGCGGTCAGGCAAGGTCACGGCGAC
>NC_045450.1:73643802-73646375 GCF_002776525.5 Piliocolobus tephrosceles
AGGACCCGGGTGGAGGCGGGGGCGCGGTCAGGCAAGGTCACGGCGACCCAGCCAGGGCTAAAGCAAGGAGCCCCGTGGGGGGCAGGGCAGGTGGTGGTCATGTCTACCCTGGAGGGGCCGCACCTGCTGGGCTGAGTCCCAGTAAGCCTGGGTGAAGATCTGCCCTCGCTGGGCCCCGCCTTCCTCACTATTGGCCGGGAGCTGCAATGGCTGTGCTGATGTGGGGTGTGCTGTGTACCTTGAGGACCGCCCCAGGGGCCCTGCACAAGCCCCGCCCTTGCCCTGCCTCCCTGGGGCCACGGACCACGAGGAGACTAGACTCTGCTGAGACCAAAGGAGAGGGGCCTGCGGTCCAGGAAGGCGGCAGAGAACGAAGCTCTCGGGGTGATGGCCGGGATGGCCTTGGAGAAGGGTCCAGCAATGAGCAGACCTGGGCCAGGGCAGACACAGGCCACGGGGAGGAGGGCAGGCGGAGGGCCCAGTGGTGGCTGCGGGGGCAACCAGGGCAGCTCTCGGCGCTGTGCTATGGGGCCTCGAAGCGACTGGATACAGGGAGTGGTCCCTGCAAGGCAGCTCAGGACAAGCCTTGTGGCTCCCCAGAGGCAGAGGCCCCATGGCCGGGAGCATGAGGTCACTCTTGTCAAACAGCCTCTGCTGTCCAGATGCAGATGGTCTCACCCATTGCCCCAGCTGGCCGGACACAGCGGGAACAGCCAGGCACTGGGGCCCAAGCAGGTGCAGGAAACCACCTGTTGAATTTAGACCCAACCAGGGGCCATGACGATGAGTCCTGCCCACAGCTTCGGGCTGATGGAGGCCACTGCCACCGCCTCCCACCTCACTGAGTGCTTTCTCCGTCAAGGCCACAGAGCCGCACACCCCGACCACGTGTGGGTGACAACGGGGCAGTCGGGCAGACAGTGAAAGCTGAGGGACGGCCCCTGAAGAAACTAGAAGCCACCGGTCACTGTGGCCAAGCCCAGGGCTTGCTGTGTCTGTGAGGGGTCTCAGCTCTGCACCAGCCCAAGGCGGAGGCAGCAGAGGAGACAGGGGTCTGCCCGGAGTCACACAGCAAGGGCCTCGTCCTGGACACTGTGCTCCCTGACCCTGGGGCAGCGGGCCATGTCCGCAGTGGGCAGAGGGCCGGGTTCCAGCCCTGCCCCGATTGGTCCTCTCCCAGCCCCCGGCCTTGGGAAGGTGCCAGGCAGGCAGATGGGCCGGGCTCGGGCACGCCGCAGCCGCAGCCATGGTGGCAGCTGCTTGGGGGAGACCCACGAGGGGCTGGCTCTGCTGCTCCCTCCTGAGCGGAGCCTTCTGGGTACCCTGACTCATCCACCCAGCGCTCTCATGCAGCCTCCAGGAGATCTGCAGGGGGCTGGGGGGTGGTGCTGCTGAGTTAAAACAGCCCCCAGGGAATATTCCGCAGAGAAGGGAGGCCCTTCCTGTGCCAGGCAGCCAGAGACCTGCTCCGAGTGCCCCGTGCTACTCTCATCCCAGCAGGAGGGCAACTCTGAGGGTGGCAAGCGGGGCAAGCGGTCACTTTGCAGTGGGAGACACAGGCTCAGAGAGACTCAAGACTTGCCTGAGGCCACCTGGATGGCTCTGAATGCTGCTCCTCCCTCCAGGGCAACACGGTAACTGGAGGCTTCTAGTTTCTTCAGGGACCGTCCCTCAGCTTTCACCGTCTGCCTGACTGCCCACCAGGAGCCCCTGCGTGTGTGGAGTCTGGGAATGTGCTTTCCCGGGGGCTCAGAGCTGCCCCTGCACCCTGGTCTCCCAGCTTCCCCGCAATGGGCTGCAGCATGGGGAGCCCCGGTCACCAAGGACGTGGGCGGCACTCTGGAGTCGGTGCCATCCTCTCTTCACCAGAGACCGTGTGAACGTTTTTACAATGATTTTTTAAAGAGAGACTGAGAAGGACCAGGACTAGAAAGATGAGGTTGTCCTGTCTCCCACAGGCAGCAGCCTCGAGCTGGCACCATCTCTTCTGCCCCCCGGAAGGCCAGCTCCATGAGGCCGGGGAGGCCCCTGTGAATTCTGCAGGGAGCACTTGGCGGGCGCTGGGCGGACTCACTTTCCCCACCTGTGAAAGGGGCCAATCCCACTGCGGCGGGGCCAGTGAGCGAATTCCCAGGAGGTCTGAGCAGAGCTGCAGCCGGGTACAACTGACTTAGGGGCCGGGCTGCTGCCTCCAAGAGCCCAGCCTTTTTCCCAGAGGCGAGGAGTGAATCTGGGCTCCGTGCAGGGGGGTTCCAGCAAGTAAAAGGTGTGACAAATTCATCCTCCAATGTTCAACTAGACAAACCTCCTCAATCCACCACTGAAGGCCCCCCAAGTGCTCCGAGGGACCCGGCGTGCTGTGGGCTGGGAAGCGTCTGTCCCAGCTTCATCTCCAAAATGTCGGTGTCTGCTCTGCCCTGTGCTGCGGTTTTCAGGCATCGAGGTTGAGCGACCTCTTTCCATCTCTCCTGCCCGGGGTCGGTCAGCAGGCCGAGTCTCAGGGCTATGACACGGAGGTTTGTCACATGTCACACCAGGTGACCCTGGGTCAGCCAATGAGCTTTGTTTCAGGA
>NC_045450.1:73646385-73677865 GCF_002776525.5 Piliocolobus tephrosceles
TGTCACACCAGGTGACCCTGGGTCAGCCAACGAGCTTTGTTTCAGGAGAGCGTGGGTGAGCGCCGCCCCCACCGCATGGCTGCGGGGAGGCCCGAGGGCAAGATCTTCCCGAGGGACAAGCTAGATGCAGGGTGGGGCCTGCTGAGCCTCAGTTTCCTTGGCTGTAAGATGGGACGAAGGCATTTACAGCGGGGATTGCTGGGAATTCCTCCTCTGGATCCGGCTGATGCCTCGGTGCACCGTAGGCTCCCAGGAGCTCACACGGCCTTCCATGCCTGTCACTTGTGCCCCACCGCAGAACGAGGTCCTTGTAGCAGCAGGGCAGCCCGTCTGGCCCCGCCCAGCCCCCACCGCCTCCCCGCCCTCATCTCCTTTCTCTGAGACAAGGCTCCTCGCAGGTCCTGGAGGTGGTGGCCTGCCTCGGGCCTGGCATGCGTGGCCGTTCCCTCCTCCCGCAGGTAAGTTCCATGTCCCTTTACCAGAGAAGCCAGCGTCAACCCCCACGGCCCTGGGGGCCGACACACCGCGGTCCCCCTCCTTCACTTCTGTCTCTCCCGGACGGAGCAGAAGCCTCAGGCGTACAGCAGGCACCAATCACTCTTTGTCGAGGGAATGAATGGGCACCACCTAAGGAGTTGGGTCAGATGGCAGCGTGGCTCAGAGATGTCAGCGTGAAGACCAGGTCCACGTGACAAGCCGGGTCCCGCCCTGCCCTCGGGTGCACGGACTTCCCCAGGCAGCAGTGACACCCCCGCTGAGGTGAGGCTGCTGGGCCCTGTCCATGGGGAGAGGCAGCTGGAAACTGGGGGCCCCAGCTCCTCCTGGGGCCAGATCCTGACCCCAAAGCCAGCCTGTTATCTGGGTGTCCGAATCCTGCCGGGGTGGAGGAGGGGCTGGGGAAGAGGCGGGTCCACCCATTCTCCAGGGACCTCCCTGCAACCCTTCGTGAGGTCAGAGCTGGGCACCCAGGAAGACAGTGGCCTTGGCCATGGGGGCCACGCCAGCCACGTACCAGCCTGGCATGGAGCCTGCAGGTGACAATCTCCAGGCTGCTCCGGGGCTGGGCGGCAGCTGTGGGGGGTTCAGCTGTCACAGAGGGAGCCTGGGAAGCCAGCACTGCCTGGGATGATCCCCTCCCGCCTCCTCCTCCCCAGGCCCCGAAGGCCCAGCAAGCCCATCCCCCGACCCAGGGAGCCAAGCCCTGCTAGGCTGCCCATGCTGACACGCGGCCAATACCGACCCGAAGACAGGTCAGCCAGACCCACCTGCTCCCTCAGGAGGTGGGATCTGATCTCCTCCCGCTGGCCTGCACGGGCCACGACAGGGAGGCGCCTCATGACACTCTGCAGTCAGCTCAGAAAAGCCGTAGGTGCCAACCCGGGGAAGCCTGCCCAGCATGGAGCGTTCTGTGAAGTGGGAGCCACAGGGAGGGCCTCATAGAGGCCTCTGTCCACAAGCAGTGATGCCCGGCACCCACTGCTGCTGACCGAGCCCCTGGCACTCCCAAGCTGAGCCTTTGAACCCCAGCAGGGAAGACCACCCGGCCGAGACCCTGGCCACCATGAGGCCATCACTGTCCCATGGCTCTGTTCCATCTCCTGGCCCAAGGGTCTCTGAGCACCGCCAGGGCTGCCTCACGCCTCTGAGTTTGCGTGTTTTGTTCGGCAGCACTGGGGCCCGAGCAGCTTCTTGCCCGGTGTCTGGCACAGCTGTCCTTGGAGGCGGCGTTTCTGGGATCCTGTGGTTTAGGAGACGCTCCCTCACTCCCCAGCCTCGGGGGCCGATGACCAGGCGGAGCGGGCCCAAGGCCACGTCTGTGAGGGAGTCACAACGCTAGGTCGCTCCAAGCTGCCTCTGTGGCCACAACGTCCAGCTGCCCCCACACAGGTGAGACCCAGGATCAAGCCCCAGGGCTGGAAAGCGGACATGGGATGTATTTGTTTGTGGAATCAAATACGACGGCAGCTTGCAGGCAGCCCAGCCACTGTGCAAACAACCCTCTTCCAGCACCCAGTGAGGGCGGCCCTGAAGCAGCCGGCGGCCCCGGGCCCTGTCACCCGCCAGGTGGGGTGTTGGGGACCGTCCCTCAGGCAAGAAAGGGTGCCTGTGTGCTGAACACCTCCCATGTCAGGTGCAGGGGGCAGACAGACAAAAGTTCTGCCCCACAGAGCTGACCTCGGACGGGAGCCCAGGAATACTGAGCAAACGTCCAAGACCCACGGCCGAGGCTGGGAGATGCAGTGGTCAGGAGAGGCACGGGGTGGGTGAGTGGGTGGCCACTGAAAAGGTGATGTCTGAGCAAGACCTAAGGAAGGGAAGCTGGGAGCCGTGCAGGCGTTGGGGGAGAGCATTCCAGGCATGGGGGCCAGTAGCGCAAAGGCCCTGAACTGCAGCCAGCCAGGCACAGTGGGCAGCAAGGCAGAGCAGAGTGGGTGATGGTGGGTGATGGAAGGGAGAGGAGTTTGTGTGGTCTTGGCCCCACGCGGACCTCAGCTCCATCCCTGGAGAGCTGTGACTGGCCTTTAATGGGACCCAGCTGTCTGCCAAGTGCAAAATGGACCTGGGATGGGGGGCTGGGGTAGAAGCAAAGAAACCAGGTACAGAATCTGGCACAAGTCACGCGGTCAGAAAGCAGGTGCTGCAGAGATCCCATAACTGTTTGTGGAATCAAATAGGACAGCAGCTTGCAGGCAGCCTGGCCGCCGCTGTGCAAACAACCCAGAGCGTCCCTGAACCAGCCGGTGACCTCAGGCAACCGCATCCATCCCCGGGGCCAGTGCACCATCGCCTGTGAGAGGTGTGGAGAGGGCTGCTCTCCCGTGCCTGTGGGAGGGCGCGGTGACAGCAAGGCCAAGCCCCCTGCCCACCAGGACAGCAGCTTTTCTTGATAATTTATCCCCTGAAACCCTGTGGACAATTAAACCCAGAGTTACCAGGTGAGCCAGGGATTCTACTCCTAGGAATCCAACCAAGAGAAATGAAGACATTCATCCACGCAAAAGCTCCCAATACCCACGGCTGCGTGGTCCACACAAAAGCTACCAATACCTACGGCTGCGTGGTCCACACAAAAGCTACCAATACCTACGGCTGCGTGGTCCACCATAACCACAATGGGGGCAACAACCCATGGGTCCATCAGCAGACACACAAAACATGGTCTTTCCGCATAGTGCTGTACAACTCAGCCACAGGGAAGAATGCTCCCCACTAGGCTCCAGTGCGGGGAGCCATGAAGGCCCTGTGCTGAGTGACAGCCAGATGCAAGGGCCACATGTGGCCCCATCCCCCTCATCCGAGGCATCCAGAACAGGCAAGTTCACAGAGATGGGTGGGGGACGCTGACCGGGTGCTGGGGGTGGAGGAGTGAGGAGATAGGGAGGGGGCAGACTGGGAGCTAGGCATGGAGGAGGAGATGGGGGGGCAAATGTGAGAGGGGCTCAGCCTCCCTCCCAGGGGCTCTGCTCCTGTCTACTGAGGCCCACCTGCAGGCAGGTAGCGGGAGACACTGCTGTGACCCCAGCCCTGGTTCTGTGGGCCTGGCTGTGCTGGAAACCAGGAGGGTGGAGGCCAGGGCCCAGAAGGCTGGTGGCTGGAGTGAGTGGGAGGTGAGCGACCTTCTTGCTGCAAACACCCCCCTTCCAGAGACACAAGCACACCCTCAGGGGTGGGAGGGGCCCACAAGGACCAGTCTGTGGCAAGTGACCTTTCCAGCCCGGAGGCCTCCTGGGCAGAAGCCCCTCCACGTGCCAAGGATGAGCCAGAGGTGGAGAAGGGCCGTGGGCTGGCCCCATGGTGCAGAGTGAGCAGGTGCTGGGGGCACTGGCCTGCAGCTCAGGCCTCTGCTTGTCCCTCCGGTCACCCCAGTCCCGGGGCAGCACAGTCCCTGGGTCTGGGCAGGTTTGGGTGGACGCAGGTGCCGTGGCCCCCGGTGAGCCCCAGTGTCACGACTCATGCTTTATAGAAGCTCTTATGGGGTCACAGTGCGGAGGGGACGGGGAGGAGGGTTTGGGGAGGGTAAGCACTTCGCCGAGGCACTTCTCATTCCGGAACATTCTCTGAGGCTGGCTGTGGGGATCCCCTGTGAGTCTGGACAGCCAGGTCATAGGTCATGCTTCCTCCTGGCCTGGTTTTCACACCGTGGTATGTATGCCACACGCATGCACACATGTGCACGCCATCACACACTCAGACTTCACACGCACGCACCTGCATGTGCGCCCCGGCAACAGCACCGGACACAGTGACCTCAGGGCTGGTGTCATCGTGGAGACGGGCTGCCAGGTGGCCCCTCACACGGCCCCCACTTCCTCATCCTGGCAAACAGGCAGAGCACACTTGCAGGAAAGAAGCCGCCCTGGCATTGGACTCAATGACTGTAAAACAGCCTCTTAAGCTGGGCAGTGGCTCACACCTACAATCCCAGCACTTTGGGAGGCCGAGGCAGGAGGATCACTTGAGCCCAGGAGCTTGAGACAGCCTGGGCCATGTAGTGAGACTCCGTCTCTACCAAAAAAATTAAAAATTAAAAAAACCATTAGCTGGGCATGGTGGTGAACACCTGTAGTCCCAGCTACTCTGTAGGCTGAAGCAGGAGGATCGCTTGAGCCCAGGAGGTTAAGGCAGCAGTGAGCCACGATCACATCACTGCACTCCAGCCTGAGCGATAGAGGAGGACCCCCACTCTGAAGAAAGGGAAAAAAGAGGCCAGTGTGGTGCTCACGCTTGTCATCCCCGCACTTTGGGAGCCCGAGGCGGGTGGATCACCTGAGGTCAGGAGTTCGAGAGCAGCCTGGCCAACATGGCAAACCTCTGTCTCTACTAAACACACACACACACACACAAAGCCGGGTGCACACGTGTGGCTGTAATCCCAGCTACTCAGGAGGCTGAGGCAGGAGAATCACTTGAAGCTGGGAGATGGAGGTTGCTGTGAGCCGAGATCGCACCATTGCACTCCAGCCTGGGTGACAGAGTGAGACTCTGTCTGGGGGAAAAAAAGAAAGAAAGAAAGAAAAGAAAATGGCCTCTTGGGCCAGGTCCTGGGAGCTTGAGGGAGGTGATGGCATGGAGCCAGGACCTGGAGATGTCACTTCTGCTGGAAGCCTGCATGCCCAGAGACAGGTCAGGCCCTCAGTGTGCAAGCCACCAGCCTTCTCTCCAGACAGGCTTTGCCCTGTGGCCCCGGCCCTGCCTGGTGCACCTCCTGTTTGCCTCACTGGTCAACTCCTGGGGGCTGCTTTGTGCTCCCCCAGGGCAGGGCCCCACACTGCACGCCTCACAATGCCACATCTGCACGCTTCTGCACACTTCACATACCTCTACACACCTCACACGCCTCCGCACGCCTCACAGTGCCACACGCCTGCATCCCCACAGCCACAGTGGCCACTTCATGCCATGCATGTGTCACTTGGTGAAATCCCTGTCCCTCTGCTCTGTGCAGCGCAGCGGCCGCAAGCACAGAACCGGCACGAGGAGGGCGGAGGCGAGACCCCAGTGAGTTCAAGGTGCACACTGCCCCTGCGACAGCTTAAATAAAATACCTCAGTCACTTAAAAAATCAGTGCATGTCGAAAATAACGAGTTTTGGACACACTGAGTTAAGTAAGCTTATATATTATGAGCATAAATTTTGCCCGGTCTCTTCTTCCCTTTTTCAACGTGGCCACGAGACAGTCTGGAATGATCCACGCCTCTTCCCTGGCACGCTGAAGCTCCCTTGGGAGAGGCTGCCCCTCGGCACACAGAGGCACGGGTGACAAGGGCTGCCACACGGTGGCTGCTCAGGTCACAGGAGAAGCTGACCTGGGCCCAAAGGGGAGGCTCCGGGCATGTTCCGAACACTCTGCTCCCAGGTCCCCTGTTGGATGGTCTGGGCTTCTGGGCATGAACAGTGCTGGACCCTGAAGGAGCAGCTTGGCCGCAGAGGCACAGTGGGGACACGGCAGCCGGCAGGGCCATACACCTGGCCTGCACCCTCGGGGAGCGGCAGGCGAGGCTCCGTCTTCCCTGTGCGTAGTGCACGGTACTGCAGTGCTGACCAACCCTCCCAAGGGACAGGTGAGGACACGGAGGCCCAGAGGAGTGGAGATAAGTCTGGCCTTGCTGCCTGCCTGTTCTTGCTGTGGGCAGGGCCTGGTAGGGGAGGCAGAGACGCCGTGAAAGAGGCATGAAGGGCAGTGCCCTGCCCTCTTCCACCCCCGAAGTTCAGAAGGACACATTCTTTAAGGGAACTGAAGGCCACGTGGTGGAGCTGCAAGCCGCCGTCAGGCACAGGGATACGTGGAGTCTAGCACCCAAGGCCCCTGTTCTGTCCACTCAGGCACAGCCATGGCCCAGAGACCCAACGCTGCCCCCGGTCAGGGGCAGTCCTGGGTTCTGATGTCTCTGGCACAGGAGACGCCGCTTGGAAAGGCCCCAGGTCCACTATGCTCTGAGTACAGGCTGGGCTGGATTAGGCTGTGGAGCCCCGGGGTGATGGCCAAGGCAAGGGGAGGGGCCTGAGAATCCCCTAGGCAGAAATACCTAGGCTCAGGATGGCCCAGTCAGGCGGCCTCGGCTCCCAAGTGGGAATACTGCCTCTGACAGGGAGTAACTCGAGGGTGCAACTGATCCTACCCTGTTTCCCCTCTGTAAATGGGTCTGCAGGTGGCATGGTGCACGCAGGGCCCCAGGGCTTGGCCCCAGCCTTGCAGGCTGTCCCTGCGTGGGTGGAGCAGGCACAGGGCCTGAGGTCTGGGGTCTGTGCAGGGGTCTGACCATTGAGGTGGTCTCTCTGGACCACCCCATTGTGCAAAGGTGCAGAAAGTGAGCTTCTGTTTGGGACCTGCAGAGAAAGGGGGCCTGGGTGCAGAGCTGCCTTCGTGCCTCATCCACCACTGAGTCGCAGGACACCACCGGGTGTCCCCCCAGAAAGGGGACGAGGCTGACGGTCCCAGCCCAGACACACACAGACCTTTCCCAGCTCATCACAGCCCGAAGGGGTAGATGCCTTTGTGACCGCATGTTGCGTTTGAAACCCGAGGGACAGACAGGAATATCTGCTGTAGGTCACGCGGCTGCTGGGAGGGGAGTCGAATCCAGATGGGGCTCCAAGAAGCTGAGGGGCTGCCCACCCCCGCCCCGCTGCCTCTGAGAACAGGGCAGAGGGCTGCAGTCACCCCTGGCCCTGGTGGGGAGCCCCTCCCCACCTGTAAGAGGGCCTCACTGCAACTGGTGCTGCTTCCCTTGCTGGCTTGACTGCACCCTGGCTTTCCCTTGCTGGCTTGACTGCACCCTGGCTTTCCCGGGTCCTCAGGGAGGTTGGGTACCCTGGGCGGGGACTTCCTCGTGAGTTCCATCTGTGGCCTGGGGCCACCAGGGTGCGCAGGAGCCCTCCTGACTGCCCCGGGCGTTTCCTGGGCGTCTCCCGGGCATCTCCCATCCTGGTCACCAGCAGGTCCCACCTGCTGTCTCACCAGTGTGGACTTTTCTCTGTCGAGTAAACAGAAGCCTGCATCGGTGCCCGGACTTCCTCCCCAAACCTCCTCCTGCCACATTCACCATGACCCCAGCCTCAGGGGCAGCCGAGGAAGCTCTGTGCTGCCCAGACCCGACATGGGGCAGAAGCGGCCCTGGGAGGCTGAGCGGGTGGGAAACGCAGAGGCAGGCGGCCGAGGACAGTGCAGGGTGAGCTGCCGGCTGGGCTGCTGGCGCCTCAGCTCTGGGAGACATCTTCCTTATTACGGCCAAATTCATCTTTGTTTTCCTTCCCAGTGACATCTGGCTCTCAGTGAGGTCCCACGAATTACAAAAAGCAGAAGTCTGAACTTCTGTTTTATTGCCACAGGAAACTCACTGCCACAGCACAGGCGGAAAGCCCAATCTCAGCGGGTCCTGAGTCCCCAGCTCCCACCCTCGGGGCCAGCTGCGACCTCAGACCCCAGCTCCCACCCTCGGGGCAGCTGCGAGCTCACAAGTGGGGACTGGGAAGCAGTAATTTCTCTCTCCTCATCATCAGTTTCCAGCCCAAGTGCCAGGTCTCCGCCTGAGTCTTTTCCACTGATGCTACAAGGGCGGTTTCCACTCCAGGAATTTTTTTTCCAGACAAGCAAAGCCCTTGCCTGCATTTGCTCTTGGCTAAGGCGGCCCTTCCCAAGCCTGCCGGGTGGGCTATTTCCTGCAGCGCAGCCTGGGCGCCACTGAAAGGAGGGTCCCAGCCCGGGGGGAACTGCAGAAGCAGAACCAGGCCTTCTCACTCTGCCCAGGAAAGTCAGGGGGTGGAGAATAAACCCCCCAGGAAAGGATCTGGGGTGTGGTTCACTGACACAGGCATTCCCAGGGAGACTGAGCCACAAGGTGGACGAACAGCATGGTGTCCACCCAACCTGGCCCAGACCCTGACACCAAGGATGGTGACGCTGTCGTGAGCCTCCCTCTGAGCTGCCCTCAAGTGGTCTGCACCCCCCTAGCCAGTACCCCGGCAATTGTGTTTCCACCCCCTCCTGTCCCTGTGAGGCAGCGGGTCCCAGCCCACCGTGTGCACTGGACTCTGCGGGGGCCTGGCCCACTCCCTGCCGTCCCCATGCTGGCCTTCCCACGTCAGAACTCAGTGGGAAGTACCAGGGGCCTGACCACCCTGGATGTGTCAGAGGCAGAGCCCTGTGGCGCCCACCCGTGTCCAGCTCCTGTGCTGCGAGCTGGGAACCTCTGTGGGCCTCGGCTTCCCGGTCTGGAAAGTGGGGCAGCAGCGGTGCCTTCGGGGCTGCCGTGAGGATCCAGTGCAGGGCCTGGGTGCCTCTCACTGCATGTGCTTCTGCCCCGCCTGGTATGGAGTAAGGTGTTCCATCAATACCTGCCCGGGGAATGGGCACTGGAGGACGGGCACTTTTTGTCCTGTAAGTGAAGCAGTGGCAAAACTACCCTCTAGCATTGACGAATTATAGAGTTTGGGTCCCTCCCGTCCCCAGGGGCCTGGGGCCAGCCTGGGAGGTGACATCTGTTGCCTGCACGTGGATTTCTATGAACAGTGGATGTTGTCTGTGATAACAGCTGGACAATGTTCCAGTGGCTTCTGGAATCTTTAGCAACAACGATCCCCGTCCTCTGCACAGCAGGGTGGGAAGCAGAGGTGAGGCTGGCCAGAGGTGCAGGACTAGAGCAGCTGGGATGAGGTTGGCTCTCGGGCTCCAAGACCCAGGCAGGGCAGAGGTCAAGTTCTCCCACCTGGGCCCTGACCCCAGATGGGCCCCAGGGTCTGTGTCCAGGAGGGCTTTTGCACCTGCAGTGCTAACCCCAAGTCATGACCGAGCTCTCAGCCACCAGATCCCCTAGCCCCTTGGGAGTGCTCAGGTGCTCTAAGAACTTGGCCTGGCAGGCTGGGGACGGGGACCGACGGCACAGGCAAAGGAACGCCCAGGCAGGGCTAGACAGGGGCTGGGCGGGGCTGGACAGGGGCCTGGAGACACTCGCTGCAGCCCACCATCAGACTGGCTCCCTGCATGACCTGTGGAGTGACTGTACCTCTCCTAGCATTGGAGATGGGGAACGCCACACGGCCCTCGTGGGTGTTACAGGGACGCAACAGTGCGTGTAAGCCCCAGCGCTGTCATAGGCTGTAAGAACCACTCCACGACCCTGTAAGCAGGAGAGACAGGCCACAGGCAGGCAGGGCAGCAAGTGCCGGCCGGGAGAGCAGCCCCACGGAGGCGCCAGTGCCTTCACCTGTGGCACCACTAACAAGGCCATGCCTCTCCCTCCATGCTGGGTCCGAACACCCGTGGGGCACACACAGCACTGGGGCACGCTGAAGTTGCTCCTGGTCCCTCCCTGCCTGGGAAGGAAATCAGATCCACTTAATTCAACAACCATCCTTCCACCCTGGTTCTGTGGGAGGCTGAGGATGAATCAGAAACCCCAAAGTCAACCTGCGAACGGTGCAGCAGGGAAGGGGGAGGCCAGCAGAGAGCCCCAAGATGGTTCCAGAAGCTGGCAGGGAAATGCCTCACCCATCTCACACCCTCCCCACCACCCCAGACGTGGCAGCAGCGAGGCCCGGCCCTCCCCGGTGCAGCCCTGAGGGCTGGGATCTTGGGGATTAGTGACCCGGCCTGCCGGCAGCGTCTCCAGATCCTCACGTAGGGAGAAAAATTAATTTCTTCCAGTCATGCAGAAATGAAAATACGTGGAGCCAAACCAGAGAGATTTCCTGGAGGTGGTAACTGAATTACGCGGATAGCGGGCGGCAGGGGAAGAGCTCAGGGGGGCTCGGGCGGTTGGCGTGTGGCTGCGCCGCCCCAGAGGGTTCTGGAAGGAGATGTCTGGGGAAAGCCCTCCCGCTCACCGGCCCTGGCTTCACAGGTGGCGACAGCGTGGCCCCAGCACCACGAACCACTCATGTGAACTTCCCTTCTCCCCTGTCACTAGAGAATCCCAGCACATCCCAGGAGAGATGGAGCCTGCGGGAGACTGGTCCTGATGCCACACTCTCTTCCCTCCCTGAGCCCCGATCTCGGGTGGGGGCCACATCTGTTCCTGCTGCTCTGGGCGCTTCCTCCTTTCTGTTTCCTTTTCAGTGTGGAAGAGTAGCCACTTGCCCAGCAGGACGGTCCCAAATAGCATGGCTTTTCCAGGCACGGTGCTGTCAGCACACTGAACAGGACCCTCCCCGCGGCTCCAGCGTGCACGGCATCCGCCTGTCTGACCCCCGTGGAAGTTTCTGACTCCCAACGCCCAGACTGGAGCCGGGGCAAAGGACACAGCCCAACCCCAGAGGCACACAGAGCCAGCCCTCCACGGATGAGCGTGCCCAGGAACTGTGGGCTGGGCCTTCCTGCCTCCTCCCCTGCCGGGAAAGCGATGCCAGGGGCAGGTGAGGGTCGGACACGCTCAGGCCCAGCCCTCACCCCTTCAGGTCTAGGGGACACAGTGGAGTCCCAGTCTCAAGAAGTTCCCCCAACCTCGCAGCAACTTGAGCAATGCCAGGCACCGAATAACTGGCCCCCGCCCCTTATCCCCGGCCGACCCGTCCTCCGAGGTGGCTGCCCTGGGAACCTCCTGTTCCTGGTCCAGGAGAGGAAACGCACACCCGGGCCGGACGCACAGAAGCCGCACCCTGGCCGGGGCCACAAGCCTGACAGCTACCGACCAGCCCTCACCCACAGGAGCACGCGACGTGTTCTTTTCAAAGGAAAGGTTTTTCTTCCTGGGCCCTGGAATGGGCCTAAGTCAGCCGGCCTCAGCCCACAGGGT
This sequence comes from Piliocolobus tephrosceles, assembly GCF_002776525.5. Classification (NCBI taxonomy): domain Eukaryota; kingdom Metazoa; phylum Chordata; class Mammalia; order Primates; family Cercopithecidae; genus Piliocolobus; species Piliocolobus tephrosceles. Next base: position 73,657,618 of record NC_045450.1, read on the forward strand.
GAAGGGGTGGGCACAGCCTGGCCGCGGCCCCAGCACACACAGGGCGGGCGCAGGGGCGGGGTGCGCCAGCCCCGCAGTGTGTTCGGAGCCCAGCGGCTCTGAGTCGCTGCCACCAGCCTGGCCGCCTTCTGCTCCACGTAAGTGAAGTCAGCCGTCTAGGGCTGCGTTTCCAGCCATCTGTCCCTCCACAGAGGCTCACACCTCCCTCCCCGCTGTTCCCACAGCCTGGCTCCGGGCCTGCCCAACACAGATGGACGCTTCCCAAAGGCTGTGCGCGCCATCGCTGCCACCGGGCTGTGCCGAGGCCCGCGGCCGTCAGGACCCCAGAGACGGCGCGCCAGGCAGGGTCCAGCGCCCCCAGCGCGGACCACCCTTAGCCCGCCGGGCAGCGCCGGGGACCCGGGCGGGAGAGGGAGGGGCTGGAGGGAGCTCTGGACCCTCCTCCCCAGCCCGGCCGCCGGCACCTCGGCCTCTCCCAGGGCCGCCCTCGGCCTCCCCACTCCCGAGTCCCCGTCACGCGGGCCGCGGGGCCTTTGTTAGGAAAACCGGGCGGCCCCAAGGGAGCCCGCGGGACTTCCAGCGCCCGGGCGCGTCGTTTCCCCTGAAGTTTCACCGCAGCCCCCGCAGGTCAGGCTCCGCTCACAGGGGGCTGCGCTCAGCCCGGATGGGTGGGCGCTGGGCGGGCTGGCTCCACCCTGCCGTGGGCACCAACTTTGAAAACGGCCCGTGCGCTCCGCGCGGCTGCGGCGCAGATCCGGGAACGGCAGCCGCGGGCGGAGTCGGGGGAGAGCGGCGGCGGCGCGCGGGGCGGACGCGGCACTTACGGTCGGGGGTCCGGGGGGTCCGGGTGTCCGGGGGAAGGCGGACGACGCACACTCGTGACCCGGTCCGGGAGTAGCTGCTCCCTCCAGCTCGGTCCCCACCTCCGCGACCCGGGGGCGGCTGCGCGCTGTCTTCTGGCGCCGCACCGGGCTCAGGCGCGCGGCGGGGCTGGGGCGCGCGGGGCGGCCGCCTGGGCCATGCCGGGGACTCGGCTCCGGCCACCCCGCGCGGGAACAAAGCGCGTACCCCGCGCCGGGCGGTCTCCGGCCTCCGCGGCCCGCGCCGGGTCCAGCCGCCGCGCCTGTGGCTCCAACGCCGCGCTCTCGCCCGAGAGTCTCACGGGGCCCCGCGGCCCCCGCCCCGCGCGCTCCGCCTCCGCCTCCTGCCCCCCGCCGCCGCCGCTGCGCCACCTGCCTCCCGCCCGGCGCCCATCGCGCTCAGCTCCGCCCCGGGGCGCCGGCCTGGAGAGGGGCTCCCCGCCGCCGAGAGCCGCCCCCAACGCCTCCGCCACCGGGGCGCGCCCTAAGAACTGGCCGTGGGGGCCGGGGCTGTGCGGAGCACCGGGCGCGGGGAGGGGGCGAGGGGCGCGCGGCCTCCTGCGGGGGGCGGTGCGGGGGGCGCAGGCGGGGGCACGCGGAAGGTTGCGGGGCGCGGGCGCCGTGGAGGGGGCGCGGCTCTGGGGGGCGGCCCCCGCCTGCGCCCACGCTGTCCCCCTCCGCAGGCCGCGCACACCCACCTCGCAGCAGTCGGCGGCCGCGGGTCTCGCAGCTTTAGAGCCGCGGCTTGTGGCGGCCGCGCGGGAGGCTGAACGGGGGTGGGGGTGGGGGTGGGGAGCTGGAGGGGAGAGTCGCTCCTCCGGCCGCCGCCTCCCGCCCCGCGCTCGCTCCCCGCCCCGCGCTCGCCCCCCGCGCGGCGCCCAGCCCGGCCGGGGCCACCTCCGCGCGCGGCCGGCAGGGGTCGCGCTCCCCCCGCTCAGCCTCCCGGGCGGGTCCGATGTGAAGCCCTCGCCCCGCGCTGGCCCCGGGGGCAGGTCATTTGCATACGCTTTGCATTCATTTGCATATTGTGCGTTTGATGTCCACCTGCAGAAACGGCCCGAGCCGCTGCCCTGGCCTCTCCGCACTTTGCCGGCGGGCCCCCTCGTCCGACCACTTTGCCTTTCCCTAAAGTACTTTGTGGCGTGTATCTGGTGCATTTGCTTGCTTAGTACATTTTACTAAAATTGGCGCCTTTTCCCTATTTCCTACCCCAACTCACACGTGCTCAAATTTCTTAGATACAAGCGGGGGGTGGGGCCCAGGGGTCACCATTAGGAGACAGAAGAAGCCAGAACTTCAGAGCGGCAGTGCCTTGGTTTGCCTCTCATTTCACATAAATTTTGCATGTGAAGGTCCGAGGTCCCTAATCCCCAAGCATGAAAATACAGCAACGTGCGAAACGTGGCCCATTCCAGCTTTGTGCCGCAGGCCTTTTCCCCCCACCCCTCGTGCCTCTCGTGGACTTGGCTCTACCCACCTGAGCTGGCAGAGGAAGGGGACAGAAACCCAGAACGGGGCCTCTGTGAAGGGGAGGACAGCACCCCCGCCTCCTGCAGCCCTTGGGTAGTGGTCTGGTCAGCTGGGTCACTAACCACAGTGTGGCCCAGCCAGTTCCTCCAGCTCCTGACTATGGGGAGTGCTGTCTAAAGCCCGCCAGACTCCGTGAAAATTGTGACACAAACACCAGGCACCTACATTCTCCTGCTTTTCAGACTGTGCTTAACGTGGTGCTTGCCCATGTGGCTCAGCCCAGCCCTTGTGGAAGCGGGGGGGGGGGGGGGGGAGGAGGGGCGGTCCTGAGCCCACCCCACAAGACAGTGTAAGTTCTCATGCATTCGGTGTGTTGCCTGAGGTCACTGATTTTATGCTAGAAATTTATCCACCCTGGCTCCCTGGCTTCATGGACTCTGAGGCACAGTGGATTTGAAGATGCACCATTATTTTATGTGCCACTAAGAAAGGAAAACATGCTGCCGGTACTAATCCTAAAACGCCCCCAGGTTTCAGAGATGTTACAAAGCAACATAAACGTGGGAGTGGGGGCAGGTGGGAGAATTCAGCAGCAAACCACCCAGAAGTCAGCTGGGAGCTCAACAATGCCTGCGGCAGCTCTAGCTTCCCACAGGGCCTGGGAGCAGAAGCCGGCCTGGACCTGGGCCTGAAGCCCTCACCCAGCACCAGCAGCACGTCTGTGGTCTCAGTTCTCTGGACCGCAGGCTTCGGGTGTTAAGTGACCGGTTGAGATGTCTCTGATTTACACAGGGTGCTCACAACCATTTGAGGAGTGACAGACCTGAAGGCACTGAAGATACCACTGCAGCCATCAGACACCACAACCCAGGCACTGCTCCTGCCCCTGCTCCCCACTCAGGAGAGCCGCGGTGGCGTGGTAGAGAAGAGAGGTGTGCCGCAGGCAGGAGGGCTTCCTTCTGTGCTGTGAGTGGGCCTGCCCGACGCCTAGCCCAGCGGTCACAGGGTGGTCAGATGGTCTTGGAGTAGCCGGCACAGAGCTGGGCACCGTCTCTGCATTTCCCCCTGTGCTGCGTGGATGCTTCCGGAACACCCATTTTACAGGTGGAGAGGCTGAGCCTCTCAGCCACACGGACCTCCTGCTGCCTTATCCAAGGACTGGTTTCTTGCCCTGGATGCGGCCAAGTCACAGCTCCTGGGCATTTCAGAGGGACATTTAAGGAGGAGACTCCCAGCCCTGTGTGCAAGATGTCTGCAGTCTGTCCGACAAGGCCAGCGTCACCTGTGCGGGACGTAGTCCACCGGCAAGCAGGACCTCAGAGGGCCACACTCAGGGTTCAGGAGGAGGCAGAGCACTGGAGGAGGGAACTCGGGGTGCTCCCACAGAGCCACAGTGTGTGACTGTCTATAGAGGCAGGAGCTCACTTCACTTAAAACAAACCGCTTCCCCTCCTCATGGCATGGCAGCCTTTCCGAGTAAAGTTGACTGCCCACCAGCATCTAGTACCCCTATCACACCCGTGGAAACCCTGGGAAGACCATGCCTGGCTCTAGGGCCTGCAGCGCACAGCAGGGCAGCCCCAGCTTTGCTGACCTGTGCTGGGTGCGCCTCTGAGGCCCCACCCTGCTGCCCTCAGGAAAAAACCCCAACCTTCTGTCCTGCCAACCGCACTTCTGGCCATCCTGATCCCCCTCCCCAAAGGGCAGCACCCACATCTGATGTCCCTCTCAACCGCTCAGCAGTGCCTAGCTCAAGGTTTGGATAAAGACGCAGTTTATAAACACTTGCCACAGGCGTCCCTGCAGTATGTCACTTCCCCGCAGTCACGGCCCCTTCTGACACCAGGTAAGACTCGCTGTCTGAGAGGCCCTGGCCAAGGGGCAGGCACTAGGCCCTCTCATGTACCCTCCGTGGCCCTGGGAGGTAGGTCTTGCCACCAGCCTTGTTTGCCAGAGGAGAACACTGGGACCCAGAAAGCTTGGGTAATCACAGGTCACAGGCTGTTCTGTGGCAGAGCTGGGGTCCTGCCAGGCCAGCATGGTCCAGGTGGAGGCCAGGCCATCACCGTTGCTGACCTTCAGAAAATAGTTCTGAGCACTATAGACTCCCTCAAACATTTTCTGTTATAACTAAAAATCTGCAACAAAAGTTTAGATAGCTGCCAAGAATAGAAAGTCTGATACGCTATAGGTATAGATATTTTAAAATCAGTGAGTGACTAATGGATTCTAGATACCATAACAATTTGATAGCCACTGTTGTTCATCAAAAATGTCTGAATAAACTTTCTTAAACACCTGCATTTTCTCTCAGCTCCCTACCTAAAACAGTGAGCTTTTAAATATAACACCAAAAGTATGATGTATAAAATAAAAATTTGGTAAGTTGGATTTCATTAAAATTTAATACTTCGGCAAAAGACACTATGAAGAGAATGGAAAGACAAGCCAGAGACTGGGAGAAAATATTTGGGCAACACATATCTGATAAACGACCATTATCTAAAATATACAAAGAACTCTTAAAACCAACCATGAGAAAACAAACAGCCCAATTAAAAATGAGCAAAAGATCTGAATAGACATCAGCGAAGAAGATCTGGCAAATAAGCATATAGAAATGATGCCCAGTGGCCTTGCCACTAGGGAGGGTGTCAGCAAAGCCACAAGAGGCCACGACACGCCTGTTAGAATAACTAAAACTCAACACACCAACAACCCCAGATGCCGGTGAGGATGAGGATGTGGAGTAATGGGAGCTGTCGTTCATTGCCGACGGGAATGCACAATGGTACAGCCCTTTGGAAGACAGTCTGACCGTTTCTTATGAAACCACACACTCTTACCATGCGACCCAGCACTCGCGTTTCTTGGTATTTACCCAAATGAGGTAAAAACTCATGTCCCCACAAAATCCTGCACATCAGTGTTTATAGAAGTTTCATTCGTATTTGCCAAAACTTAGAAGCCACTGAGACAGCCTTCAATAGGTGAATAGATAAAATACTGTGGCATATGCAGACAATAGAATATTATCCATGACAAAAAGTAGTGAGCTATCAAGCCATGGAAAGTGAACACTGATGGCCGGGTGTGGTGGCTCACACCTGTAATTCCAGCACTTTGGGAGGCCGATGGGGGGTGAATCACCTGAGGTCAGGAGTTCAGGGGTGAATCACCTGAGGTCAGGAGTTCAAGACTAGCCTGGCCAACATGGCAAAACCCCATCTCTACTAAAAATACAAAACTTATCTGGGCATGGTGGCAGCACCTGTAATCCCAGCTACTAGGGAGGCTGAGACAAGAGAATCGCTTGAACCCAGGAGGCAGAGGTTGCAGTGGCAGTGAGCCGAGATCGCGCCACTGTACTCCATCCTGGGCGACAGAGCAAGACTCCATCTCAAAAAAAAAAAAAAAGAAAAGTTAATTTTGCTAAGAAGTCAGTCCGAAAAGGCTACGTACTGTGTGATTCCAACTCAACAGCATTCAGGAAAATGTAAAATGATGGAAATAGTAAAAAGATCAGTGGTTTTCAGGCGGTTATAGAATAGGGAAGGTTGAGTAGGGAGAGCACAGGGGTTTGTTTGTTTTTTGAGACAGAGTGTTGCTCTTGTCACCCAGGCTAGAGTGCAGTGGCACGATCTTGGCTCACTGCAACCTCTGCCTCCTGGGTTGAAGTGATTCTCCTGCCTCAGCCTCCCGAGTAGCTGGGATTACAGGCACCCACCACCACGCCAGGCTAATTTTTGTATTTTTAGTAGAGATGGGGTTTCACCGAGTTGGCCAGGCTGGTCTCGAACTCCTGACTTCATGATCCGCCCACCTGAGCCTCCCAAAGTGCTGGGATTACAGACATGAGCCAACTCGTCCAGCTGAGTTTTTGTTTGTTTGTTTGTTTGTTTTTAGACAGGGTTTCACTCTGTCTCCCAGGCTGGAGTGCAGTAGTGTGATCACAGCTCACTGCATCCTTTTACCTCCCAGACTCAAGCGATCCTCCCATCTCAGTCCCAGCTAATTTTATTTATTTTTTTGTAGACAGGGTTTTGCTGTGTTGCCCAGACTGCATGGAGGATTTTTAGGGCAGTGGCACTATTCTGTATGACACTCTAATGGTAGACACAAGTCATATGCTGTCTAGACACACAGAATGTAACACCAAGAGAGAAGCCCAGTGTAAACTATGTATTTCTCAGTGTTGGTTCATCGGTTGTAACAAAGGTATCACACTAGTGCCAGGTGCAATGCAGGGACCCTCCCCCAGCCCCCCCAGGGAACGAGCCTGAAAGAGTAGTGAGAACTGGATGCTTTCCCCCTAGTTGGCCTGTAAACCCAGAACCACGCTAAAAATTAAAATCTATTAACTTAAAAAATTCAGCAGACAAAAATGAGGGTATCAATAACATTTTATGAGCTGTTTAAAAGACAGACACAAATCGACTCTTCTTCAGCGTCCGAATCTCTACACAACCCCTCTCTCCCTCCATGCTTCCCTCCATTCCGCCCAGCCGACTTTTATCCTAATATATTTTCATGTTTGAAAGTCTTCTGATTCGCCTGTCGTACAAAACTATGTACATAATCGGAATGTCAAGATTTAAACATTTTCCTGCGTTAAAATGTATTTCCTGGGCTGGATTATCATGATAATTATTGGTAGTATATAACCGATACAAACAATGTGAATGTATTATACATTTTGAGAACTAATAAGGATGCAAAGTAGGCTGGGCTTGGTGGCTCACACCTGTAATCCCAGTGTTTTGGGAGGCCGAGGAAGTAGGATCGCTTGAACCCAGGAGTTCAAGACTAGCCTGAGCAACAGAGCAAGACCTCCTCTCTACAAACAATTAGAAGGTTAGCCAGGTGTGGCGGTGTGTGCGCTGTAGTCCCAGCTACTCAGGAGGCTGAGGCAGGGGGATTGCTCGAGCCCAAGAGGTTGAGGCTGCAGGGAGCTGTGATCACACTACTGCACTCCAGCCTGGGTGATGGAGCGAGACCCTGTCTCAAAAATAAAAATAAAGAGACAAAGTAAATTTTTGTTGGAAGGCAGTTCCTAAAAGGAGGGAGGGGGCACCTTTTGGTAGTAGTTTGTGTGTTCATGCATGAATAATACTGCCAGAAAAAGACAGGATTTGACATTAATTCCATTCCCGTGGTGGGTGTTTAATGTGAAAGCCAGAGAAGCTTCAGTCCCATAAATAACTCGATCAGAACGGGAGCTGTGTCCTAACAATCTCACTGTGACCTGCTTCTGAGAGTCAGATGCCACAAGCCACGTGGGGAGTGGTCATGAAAGTCATTTTTAATAACTGTCAGCTGACAAATCGGTCCTGTCCCCCCTCAATTCTGTTTCATGCAAAGACCAGAAAGCAGCAGGTTGCAGCAGAGACAGGTTCATGGCGAGTGGGGAGCTGGGGGCACCAGGCTGGCCCCAGGCAGGGATGTTGGTCTTTCTTGGGGACCTGGGAGAGGGTGACTGTGCAGGGGTAGCTGGAAAAGGACCCACACCGGCCCAAGCAGATTCTGCCTTGGCCATCAGCCTTGGCCATGTGGTGTGGGCACCGGATAACCCGGCTTTACGTTGCCCACGAGGTCAAGGAGACCCTCCCGGGAGGCCGGGAAGAACCCTAAAGCTGAGGGAGTCCGGGCTCCGGCCAGGAAGGTTCCTTGCCTCAAAGAGCGCCTCTCGGCTTTCTCCCCTGGCTAACATCGGCATCGCTGCTTTTGCAGAATGAACTTTCCTAATTGTGAAGTGGCTTCATTTACTTACTCATTGCTTTTTTCCTTCACTCTCCATATCCAATGGAAGGTAAGTTACTGAGGCTTTGCCAAACCTCAGTTTTTCCTGTAAAATGGGGCTAAGTGCTGGCTGGCCTAGACATTTGCAATGTGGTCCAAAGACAAGTTCAGAGTTCTCTCTCGTCTTTGTTGAACTTCACACGGGAACCAGGCCAGGCACAAACAGCTCGAAATCGGAAGCGTCCCGCGGGAAAACCAGCCGGTGCACGTGTGTAAAAGGAAATGTGGATGGGATTGAGGTGGTGTTTAAAATCCCTGGAGTAGCACAAACTCCCCAATAAAAGGGGTTAGGACAACTGCCCCATGTGGGAAAAATAAATTATATACTCCTTACTTTACTTGGAAAAATAAACTCCACTTGGGTTAAAGAATAAAATGTGAAAAACTAAAACAGTGAAAGGATTAAGAGAAAGAAACGAGCATTTGTATAATACTAGTTTAAAATTAAGGCAGCCGAGAAATTCTTGACAAAATTTTAAGAAGCTGGAGGGGTTTGGCCATGTAGGCACGAGCAACTTCCATGTCCTGAAAGAGACAGGGGACCCTGATGAGAGACAGGCTGGGAGCCGGGCGCGGTGGCTCATGTCTGTAATCCCAGCACTTTGGGAGGCCGAGGCGGGCGGATCACTTGAGGTCAGCAGTTCAAAACCAGCCTGGCTAACATGGCGAAACCCTATCTCTACCAAAATACAAAAATTAGCCAGGTGTGATGGTGTGCGCCTGTAGTCCCAGCTATTCGGGAGGCTGAAGCAAGAGAATCGCTTGAACCCAGGAGGCAGAGGTTGCAGTGAGCTGAGATCGAGCCACCTGCACTCCAGCCTGGGTGACAGAGCGAGACTCCGTCTCAAAAAAAAAAAAAAAAAAAAGATGGGCTGGGAGTGGGTGTGGGACAAACTACAGTGGCCGCAGCACACAAACATTGCTAGAGAGAAGAACAGTACAAGCACTCAAAATAACGCTCAACAAAGTTCATGAGTAGGCAAATCCCACAAGAAGAAAACAAAAGGTGCCAGGCATGGTGGCTCACGTCTGTAATCCCAGCACTTTGGGAGGCTGAGGCGGGCGGATCACTTAAGGTCAGGAGTTCAAGGCCAGCCTGGCCAACATGGCGAAACCCCATCGCTACTAAAATACAAAAATTAGCCGGGCGTGGTGGCGCGTGCCTGTAATCCCAGCTACTCTGGAGGCTGAGGCAGGAGAATCGCTTGAACCCGGGAGGCAGAGGTTGCAGTGAGCCGAAATTGCACCACTGCACTCCAACCTGGGTGACAGAGCGAGACTCTGTCTAAAAAAATAAACAGAAGACAAAGGAATGATAATTACCCTGCCACTCTTAAAGTCACACGGCTTCCCTGCTTCTCTTCCTCATGCCTGGCCCCCTCTCCTCCTCTCCCGTCTCTCTTCCCGTCTCTTTTTCTGGATCTGTCTGTGTTTGTTCTGCATTCCCCTATTCTCCAGGGCAGGAACTACATTGGTCTGTTCAATCCTCGCCTGGACCGGCACCGGCACAGAGGGTCAGGAGTGTTGGCACCTGTCTTCCGGGTCTCCGTCCCTCCCTTTGTTTGTTGAGTTACTGCGTGTTCTCCTTTCCTCATCACACAATTCTTCACGAGGTGTCATTATCTGCATCTTATTTTATTTTCGCCTTCTTTTCTGTTACCTATAGGTTTGAATTTTCCTGTAAGTATTTTTGTTTTATCTTTGCTTTTTTGAATTAAAAAATCGGTTTTAAAAGTGCACCTGCAGTACAAAATCAGCGTGGCTGCTGGGTTTGCTGCCAGTCCCTCCCCTTGGGTCTGTGGCTTCTCAGCCCCAGCTCGGGTCACAGACCTGCTGCCATGGCCCCAGGGTGAGCACAGGGCTCAGAGGACAGTCATGCAGGCAGCCGCGGCCCCAGCGACTGGTCCAGGAGGAGGGCAGGTGACCACACGTGGCCAGTCACAATCCTTCCCTGGGAGTTTTTGAACTGGAACAGGAGAGGAGGAAATTCTTTGGTCTGCGTGGGAGGCAAGCCCAGAGTGGCCTGGACGGCTGCTGGGAAGAGAGGGCGGGCAGAGCGGCCGAGGGCGTGCTAATGGTTGGGTCTGTGGGGCCTGAAGCCGGTGCCCCTGCCCTTCCTGTAGTTCGGTGCTTGAGCCAGCACAGTCCCCGGTCTCCCTGATGTCTTTGAGCTGGGTTTCTGTCACTTGCGGCTGCAGCATTCTGGCACAGACCCTTGGCCCAGAGCCCCTGTGCAGAGGTGGGTTTGGGTCTCCCCAGCCCCAGCAGCCCCAGGAGGCTGTGAGATCTAAGCCGGAAGCTGCTCTGGGCACCTGAGTGCTGAGAGCCCGAGTGATGGGAACAGGCCTGCTGCTCTGCAAAGGCAGAGCCACTCATTTTTATCAGCCAGAGTCCTGGCCAGGCCCCAGGGTGGACGGTCTCCAAACCGCACGCATCCCCGGCACTGACAAAGCCGTCTATCATCACTGGAGCGAGGACACCCCGGGAGGCTCTGCCAGGCCACGGGGTAAGGGAGCTGCCTCCCTCCAATCCTTTTCCCGCGGGGCACCGAGACGGCCTTCAGCAAGACAAATCCGGCTCTGCCACTCCCTGCCCGAGATAGAGTCTCAGCTCCCGCGCATGGGGTGCGTCCTGCTCACCCCCCGCCCCGCCTCTCTGAGCTCCAGCCTCACAGGCACACACCGCCCGTCTGCCCGGAACCTTCTGCCCACAGACTCCTCTCAGCCTCAGGTCCCTGCTGAGTGGCCATTCCTGCTGGGAGGTAGGAATTCCCTGATCTGCCCTTCCTGAGCCCGGGAGAGACGCCCCCCGTCCCCCCAGGATCGCCCCATCACAACTGTTCACAGGTCTCTGTGTTCTCCTTGAACAAGTATTTGGCGGACCCCCCGGAGCCACAGCCCGAGGCTTCCTGCCCCCACCCCCGGCACCCTGGGGACGGCACATCCAGGACCCCACACAGGGCCTGTCTCGAGCGGTGTCATCGGGTTTGCTGCTGAATGAGCAGATGATCTAATGAGTGACCATCCTCACCCATGAGAAGAAACACAACCCGGTCTCCATCTGCCCAATAGATCGGCCCCCAGTCTCGCTGTCCCCAGCAATGACAGAGGAGGAGGAACAAGGAGCGCCGTGCCTGGGCGGGGCCATCACCTCTGTCCCTCGGCCGGGCTCGTCACACTCAGCCAGACCTGCTCCCGGTGGAAAGGCCGAGTGACCCTTGTTCCTGCCTTTGCCTCCCTTTCTCACGGGGCCTGCGGGGCTGACAGCCAGTGGTGAGTGGTGAGGATTGATGGAAGAGGGAAGGAAGGAGTGAGTGTGGGGAGAGCCGGCCAGGCTCCCCGCGTCCACCCAGACGGTGAGCTGGCCCTGTCCTGGAAACGCTGTGGCCAGAGGCTGGCAGAGTCCTCAAAATGGTCCCCACAGCTCCCAGCGAAGCCATCAAAAAGGTCCCCGCAGCTCCCACCCGCTCTTGGGACCCTGAGTCTGGGAGATTGGGGTTGAGCAGCAGGTATCAGGGATCTGGGAGGATCGGAATGTACGGGGCGTGGGGACTTCCGGCTTGGGATAGCGCCAGCAAGGGTGGCCGGGACCATGGCGAGGCGAGGTGTCTGCTCCCAGGCTGTGTGTGGCTTGGATGCCAAAGCGCCTTTTGCTGCATTCGGCACCCTGAGACCCTTATGTCTGTCTTTTGAAGGCACAGTTTACTCCCGGGAAAATACACATTTGCGTTTATTTTGCTGTGGCTGCATCCCCTGAATCTTAATCATATGTGTTTTCTGGGTTTCCCTTAAGGGGGATGGCTCCCCTTAAGATGACTTTGAGGCTGCCGTGGGCCTTGTCACCTGTGTTGTGAGGGACAGAGATGCCCACAGAGCATGTGGGCTCTGCTCCTGCCCTGGGCAGTTGAGGGCAGGCGGCCTCTAACAGCTGACACCATGTCAGGACGATGGCCACCGACGGAGGCCCTTTCATCTGGAGTGCTGGTGCTTCTGGACTCAGGTGTGAATGTACCGTGGCCATGCCTGGGTGTGGTCATGGCCCCTCTACAGCTGCCAGTCAGAGAACCTCCCAGGAGCTCCCATTACTCCTCTGAAGACTTCAGATCCCACCACTGACCAAGATAGCCCCCTGGCCACAGTGGGCGCCCCCAGCCACCACGATGGTACCCCAGCTACTATGGAAGGTCCCCTGACCATGAAGGCACCCTGTCCACCATGATAGGCCGGCCACCCATCTACTCTGACAGCCCCCTGCCCCGACAGCCCTGCCCAAGGCTCCTGACGCACCCAAGAGTCCTGACCCCACCCAAGGCTCCTGGCCCCACCCAGTGCTCCTGACTCTGCCCAGGGCTCCCAAACCCCAGGCCTACTGAGTTCCTGCTCCCTGAGGCTTTGGGAAAGAGACCGTGGAGTTAGTTGTCTGCCAGGAGAGCCCTGGAGGGCGGCCGCCTGGCCCCAGCCCCAGAGGCAGTGTAGAGCTTCCAGACAGAATGGCCAGGAAACTTGGGTCGGAGCCCTGTTTATCACACGTGGGACGGAGGGCGAAGACCCGCTTCACGGGAGAATCCCATGCACACGGAGCTCACGGCCTGTCCCAGGGTGGGCGGGAGACCTTCACCCACCCACCGGGTCCCCGGGACACAGCGTGTCTGCCTGCTTGTCCCCGGGGCTCTCAGGGTTCTCTGCTCTTTGACTGAGCCCAGGGACGGCCCTGCTTCCCCTGACTCAGAGCCCAGCAGCTCCCGGAGGGTGGAAGGTGGAGGAACGCAGAGATTCTACAGGCCTCACAGGCATGGCCTCATTCAGTTCCATCGGTCGGGGCTTCCCAGCAGGGGACATGGAGGCCCGGAAGGCATTTGTCTGGAGTCACACAATCCCATGGCAGAGGGAGGCGAGGCTGGGACCCACTGGCTCTGTCTCCATCACCCCAACCTACAGCTGCCCCACCTGGCCTGGTGTCTGTTCCTGGAGGACCCTGCTGCCGGTGCCCTGGGAGAAAGAGGCGTTTCAGGCATGGCCGGCTGGGGAACGGGGCGGGGCAGGGGCTGGCATCTGCTCCTCGGCTGCCTTCCTGACTGAGTTTTGAACTGGACTGCGTGCCCCCGCCCTCCCTCCATGCCTGCTCCAGGTAGCGTCACAAGGGCCTACAGCAGCTGCACTGAGCCCGGCCTCCAGGGTTCTGGGCTGCCCGGCACCCTCTTGTCCACACCGTACTTTGCCAGGGCCTCTTAAATGCAGAGGCTAAACCACAGACAGAGTGGCTCACCCGGAGACTGCGGCAGCCTGAAGTCGGGGCCCTCTACGTCTTCGTCCCACTCTCCCCCCGAACAAAACCGCCCTTGGGCTTCAGGCTCCAGAGGTTGTGCCCACGGGCAGCTGCCCAGCAGAGTCACCGTCACGCGGGACTGGTTGCTCACTCCTCCACCATCGACCCACTCCCCGGAATCTTTCCTCTCACCAAATGTTCCAGGCGGTTCTAATCTCACAGTCTGGACAGCCAGCTGATGGCCCCAGAGGTTCCTGGTCAGAAGTTCTGCCTTTCCCTGCCCTCGGGACACCCGCACCCCACGCCAGGGTGCCCAGGACGGATGCCACTACCTTTCAGGGCTAGCAGCAGACATGGCAGAGTGCTCTCTGTGGGGCTGCCACCTGACCTGGGACAACAGTGCTGCTTACACAGCACAAACGGGGTCGGAGCTTGCTCAGAGACCACGACACCCCTCAGCCCGGGGAGGGTGAAACGAAGGTGACAGCCAGTCCCTCCACCCCCAGGCACATCCCCTTGCTGACCTCCACACCTGTCCTCACTGTACATCTAGGAGGCCCAGAGAGGGTCGGTGGCTCACCTGAGACACACAGCTGTGGCGAGACAAGGTTCTCAACGGACTGTCAGCCGAGCACAGATAAGCTCAAAAGCAGATGCACACAGTGGAATATTATTCAGACATAAGAAGAAAGGCAGGTGTGACACACCCTCCAGCAGGATGGACCCAGAAAACACAGGTGAGTGCAAGAGCTGGACACAGGATCCCACTTACACACAGCGCCGGAAAAGACAAATCCACAGACGCAGGAAGCAGATCAGTGGTGGGCAGGGCTGAGGGAGGGAACGGGCCTGACTGCCCATGGGCATGGGATTTCTTTTGGGGCAAAATGTTCTAAAACTTGTTAGCAGTGATGGTTGCACACCTCTGTGACTCTGCTAAATGCCACTGACTTGTGTACTTGAGATGGGTGAGTTGTAAGTTGTGTGGGTTAAACCTCAACAAGGCTGCTTGAAAGTCACAGCAGACCTGGAACCAAAGCTCCTGTGAGCTGCTCACACTCCCTCGCTCACAGAGAGGCCACGGAACTTTGTCGGCGCACCGGGCACTAGCCGGATGGGTGTCAAGGCCGTGCATGCCCACGAAGCCATGGGAATCCTGGTCAGAGTGTCAGAGCCTCAGATGGCACAAGCCTATCCTGAGAGGAAAGGGCCCTGGACGCACGCTGTGGGCGAAGAGGCCTAAAATAGCTTCAAGAGCCCAAAGCTCCCGGGGAGAAGTTGAGGTTGATGTGGTCACTTCGAATGGGGAACTCCTCCAGGAAGGAAAGGAGAAGTTTTATTTGGGGCGGGGGTGTTAGAGTAATGCCAGGCGGGGCAACGGGGGAGGAAGGTTCTGGGGTGGGGGCGTTAGAGTAATGCCAGGTCCTGGTGCAGAGCTCGTGAGTGCCCCACGTCCCCGGACATCACCCGTGTGCCATCTGGAACAGAAGCCCGCTGGTGGAGAGGCATCCTCCCCGTTCTCAGATGGGGAGACTGAGGCCTGGGTGGGGGCAGGTGGAGAAGAACAGTTGCCACCCAGCAGCCCAGCACTACCTTTGGAGGGAGACAAACTTGCTCCCCCAGGGCCGGGGGCTGGGGGCCTGGGTGTGGCCTTTGGAAGGAGATGAACTTGTTCATGGCCCAGGTCTGCGCCAGCTCTGCTCTTCCCACTGCAGGCTGTGGGTCCTCTGCGGGCAGTTCTCATGCTGCAGACCTGGCTCCCTCGGGGGATGGTCAGAGTAGGACCCTGTACCTCCTTGGCCTCCCTTTTCCCTTTGCCTCCATGGAGAAGGCCTGAGTTCCCAGAGAGCTGATTCCTCTGTGCCCCAACCCCTGGCAGCCCTGTCAGCTGTTCATTCACCCAACAGATGAGTGCTGCATTCCTGGGCTGTGCCACCCCAACCCAGGGCCAGGATTCGGTGGGGAACAGAGAGAAAGCGCCGTCCTCGGGATGCCAAGGTCCCAGCAGCTGGAGGGACAACGCCCCTGTTGATTGACGGGCTGAGTCATGTGCCGACGTCCTTACTGGCAGGCACACCGTGTGAGCCAGAGGTTCAGGCCTGGCCTGGGCCCGCTGTGTCCTGGTCTCATACACGCTACATGGACAGTCACACGAGCAGCTGCTGCGGCCATGGACGGGCAGTGGGGATGGGGCATGACACTGTCGGGGAGCAGAGGCCTCCTTGCAGAAGAGAGTTGAAGTAGTCCTGGTGATGACGATGGGCTCCCAAGAGAGGCAGAGAGAACACCTGTGCACAGCCAGGGTGGAGAGAACATGCGTGCACACTCAGGGACGGAGAGAACACGTGTGCACGCCTGGGGTCAGAGAGGACAGGCATGCACGGCCAGGGTGGAGAGAACAGGCGTGCACAGCCAGGGGCAGAGAGAACATGTGGGCACACCCGGGGCTGGAGGCACGTAGGTGTTCAGGGTCTGCGAGGAGGCCCGGGCACTGGGGCAGCACCCAGCGCTTACAGAGCCTGCAGGTCTTGGACAGAGGCTCTGGCACAGGCAGGAGGTGGCATGGGTCACACCACCTGTAAAACCCATGCGCAGTAGAGAATGTTCTCGAAGTAAATGTGATGCTACGATTGCGCGAGAGGGAATCCAGGTGCGGGAGAGGGAAGGTCCCAGGGAAACCCTCCTGTTCCTCCTTCCTCCTCCCAGCTGCTGGGAAAGGCGATGGAGCGAAAACGGGAGCAGGGCGGAGATGGTGTCTGGGATCACTGGAGGAAAGGTGGCTTATGGTTTAAAAAGATCATTAAACCTGTAATCCCAGCACTTTGGGAGGCCGAGGCGGGCAGATCACCCGAGGTCAGGAGATCGAGACCAGCCTGGCCAACATGGTGAAACTCCAACTCTACTAAAAATACAGAAATTAACTGGGTGCGGTGACGGGCGTCTGTAATCCCAGCTACTTGGCAGGAGGCTGAGGCCTGAGAATCGCTTGAACGCGGGAGATGGAGGCTGCAGTGAGCCGAGACCGCACCACTGCACTCCAGCCTGGGCGACAGAGCCAAATTGTCCAAAAAATAATAATAATAAATTAGAATAAATAAATAAATAATTAAGGTTTCAAGGAAGATGAGTCCATTTCTCTCCGATGATTTTCAGTAGAAAACAGGCAGAGATAAGACAACGTCCTTGATTCCCAGGTCTGTCTGCCCTCCCAGGACAGCCTAGGAGACGTGAGTGATATCGAATGATTCAGGCCTGCACCTGCTGGGCTGGGAGGGCACGGCACTCTTCTGCCTCAAGCTCAATGTTCAATGTGGACAGCATCTGTGAAATGGGACCACGTCACCTGCTCTGCTGCTCTGCTGAACTCATGGGGCCAGGTGCCAGGTCGACGGGGTCACGGGCGCAGAGGCTGTTTGAAGATAGCAGAGAAGGTGTGAAGAGAGAAGCTTGAAAATCCTGGTGTGAGAAGGGCCTCAGGAGTGTTGCATTTGAGCACTGTTGATTTGTGGACTGGAACCTACTGGAACGAATCCATTTGTCGTGGAGCATAAACAGAAGTCAGCTGAGTGAGGCCTCCACAAGAGCCTCAAGTTTCCTTACGAAAAGAGGCTGGCCTGGTCTTTGTCCTCTGCCCCTTCTTCCTCCTTCCTGCCTGGAATGCAGACATGATGCCTGGAGTGGAGGCAGCCACTTTGCAGCCAGGAAACCATAAGCAAGAGGATAGTGAAGGTGAAAGAGTAGAAATGCCGGGTACCAGACAGTGTCACTGCGGTGGCCGGAGCCACCTGCCTCTGGGCTTTGGTGAGTAGAAACAAACCTTGTTTACACTCCCATTAGGTTTCTTGCGATTTGCAGCTGAACTACTGGCTACAGGAATCAAATCCTGCACAGGGACGGCTGCCAGATTTTGGAGATGACAAATCCAGAATGCCTAGTTAGATGCCTGGTTAAATTTGAATGTCAGATAAACAGTAACTGATTTTTAGTGTATGTCCCAGGCAATATTTGAGATACACTTGTACTTTAAGAATTTGTTTATCTGAAATTTGACTATGACTGCAACGCTATTCACGGCTGAAGTCACAGAATCCAGAGAGACCATGATACCTGTCTGAGGTCTTGCTGTGGGCAGGTGGTGGGTGGGGCTCTGCCTTCTGTATTCCCCAGCCTCCCCTTGTTTTCATCCTGATCTGTTGTCTCTAGAGCTTTCTGAAACCTGCTGTAACAGATGTGTAAAGAAGGGGGCCTGTGAATGCCGCGAGAGTCTGTGAGATGGTTCCGAGACCGGAGATGCATGGGGAGTGACGGAACCTTCTGTAGGAACTGACACACAGCACTAGAGATTTCCACTGGATAGTGACCGACACTCAGAACTGGACACTCCCACTCCGTAGTGACTGACACTCAGCCTGGACACTCCCACTCCGTAGTGACTGACACTCAGCCTGGACACTCCCACTCCGTAGTGACTGACACTCAGAACTGGACACTCCCACTCCATAGTGACCGACGCTCAGAACTGGACACTCCCACTCCATAGTGACCAACGCTCAGAACTGGACACTCCCACTCCGTAGTGACTGACACTCAGCCTGGACACTCCCACTCCATAGTGACTGACACTCAGCCTGGACACTCCCACTCCGTAGTGACACGCCACCCCACTCTGTGGTTTGCGGAGGGGAGATAACGGAGGTTGGGTCCAGAGCCACATCCCCAGCACCTGAGCTGGGGGGACAGAGTCAGTGCCGGGGGCCCTGGGCAGATGAGTATCTGGGCCTGGCAGGATGCTGGGGGTGCTTCATCAAATCCAGAGGGGGAACCGGAAGAAGCAGACACAGGCGCAGGGCCAGAGGGAGAGAAGGTAGGGCTTGGACAGAGGCCGTAAGGAGTTTCTACCAAAGTCCAGGGGCCGTGGGGGAAGGCCAGGGGCGGGCGCTCATCTTCTACCAGGTTTCTTCTTCTTCTTTTTTTTTATTTTTAAAGAACATTAAGATCTTTAAAATATTTGTGATAAACAGAGCATAAAATTTACTATTTTCGCCATTTTAAAGTGCACAGTTCAGTGGTATTTAGTACACTGACAATGTTCTGCAACCAGCGCCTCTGCCTAACTCCAGACACGTCATCACCCCTGCAGTGAATCCTGGCCCCAGGAGCTGTCACTGTCTTCTCCACACCCTCCCCACAGTGACCCCAAATCCACTCTGTCTCTATGGATTTGTTATCCTGGACATTTCATAAAATGGGACCAGACCAGCCGGGCGCGGTAGCTCATGCTTGTAATCCCAGCACTTTGGGAGGCCGAGGCGGGCGGATCACGAGGTCAGGAAATCAAGACCATCCTGGCTAACACGGTGAAACCCCATCTCTGCTAAAAATATAAAAAATTGGCCGAGTGTGGTGGCGGCGCCTGTGGTCCCAGCTACTCAGGAGGCTGAGGCAGGAGAATGGCGTGAACCCGGGAGGTGGAGCTTGCAGTGAGCTGAGATTGTGCCACTGCACTCCAGCCTGGGCGACAGAGCAAGACTCCGTCTCAAAAAAATGAAAAATAAAAATAAATTAAAAGAATAAAAAATGGGACCAGGCTGTATGCGGCCTCCTGGCTCTTTCACTTAGTGTAATGTTCTCGGAGCTGAGGCATCACTCTGCCGTGTGCCTCAGGAAGAGATTTCAATGGCATCACGCCTGGATTTCCCTGCTCAGCTGACACTTCGTGAGCCAGGCGCGCAGTGGCCCAGGGAGAACCGCGTTCTGTGACTCAGGGTCCTGCAGGATCCAGGAATGCAGAGAGGCTCGGGGTCCGTGCACGCCTAAGGCAGGAGGCCTGGCCTGGCCATTGCAGGTGTGGGTCCCTCATCCCTCTGAGCCTCTGTCTCCTTGTGGTGACTCAGGGGACCCTGCAGCTGGCTTGCAGCATATCCTGAGAAACAGTAGAGTTCTGTCTGCAGTGAGGAGAGAACAGAGAGCTTTCTGGGCTCCCAGCCCTGCACCTGTGCAGCAGGTGGCACAGCTCTGCCGTCTACGGGGGTCTTTAAAGGGGCATGCACACAAGACCATCCGCATACCGGGGCCAGTTGGCTTAAAGGAATCCTTGTGTGCATCTTCAGCTTCCAGACTGTTCTGCAAACACGGCCTGGGGTCAGCTGTATGCTGCTCCCACCTGCTTTTCCTCCACTTCATGGATTGTCTCTCTCCAGCCTGAGCCTGATTACAGAGCTTCGACCCACCAATGAAAACCCAGGACAGACCCCATGCCCTGCCTGCCTCCTGTTTGGAAGCCACAGACCCAAAGGTATAAAAAGGTACACTGACTTCCGGCCCTCCTGGTGTCAGCCAGGCTGCCAAGGGCCCAGTGGCCTCTTTTGACTTTTAATTTACTGCTGATGAGGCTTCAGTTAGGGTTAGGGTGCAGGAAACTGACAAGTCACAAGCTACTTTTTGTTCTGAAGAAAGACTGCCCTTCACTAATTCTCATTCATCGAGTTTCTTGTGGCTTTCCTTCTTCACGGGGTCCTTAATGTCCCTTGTCCCCCTCTGAATCACCTGGGCTGCCCAGCTGCCTCCCTTGTCGAGGAGTAACACAGCTTTGACACATGCTTACTGTATGTGTGTGTAAGAACTATGCTTTTACCTTTTGAAAAATATACCTTGACCTTTCCTTCCTGCTTCTTTACTTTTCTATCCTTCCATCCATCCATCCACTCACCCACCCCTCTATCCATCCACCCACTCATCCATCCACTTACTCATCCATCCACCTACTCATCCATCCATCCACACACCCATCCACCATCTATCTATCCACCCACTGTCTATCCATCTGTCTATCCATCCATCCATCCATCCATCCA